>NW_010325711.1:0-14848 GCF_000700745.2 Antrostomus carolinensis | reverse complement strand
CTGGCAGGTCAGAGCCTGCCCACAGCTCCCCTTAGCAATCTGCTGACCCCTGCACAGAAGAACAGGGGTCCTTCTTGTTTCTACCTGCTGCAGCCTTGCTAAAGGGAATGAGGGTTTGTTCTTCTATCTGTATTTGTGAGAGCGTTCAAATACTGAAGTCAAATCCAGGCTTATCCTCTCTTTTCTTTACATAAAAGCTCCCACTCAAAGTAGACGTTCTCAAATCTATTATCCTCTATATTGTTCATAGTGGTTCTAATTTTTCCCACGTTGCTCAAAGCTCTATCCTCAGGTGATGTTCTCTGAGCTTTCGCAGCTCAGCTTTACCTTTCAAATAAGATTTAGCCATTAAAAAACAATTTCACTGCTTTCTGCAGCTATCATTTTGTCACATATGGATTTATTCAATACATGCTTTTAATAGCAACATTTCTAGGCTTTGTTTGTCAAGAGCTGCCAGGCTTTCACAAGCCAGGGTTGGCACAGACACTGAATTGCCTCTCTGTACCCAGGGGAGAGTTCCCTGCTGGTCATGACAGAGGTCCTGCACACACAACAAAATGAAAGGAAATTAAAAATATGAGTATCTACATAATTCACAGTGAGTAAATGGTGGAGAGTATCAGGCTTCCAGCAACTTCTGGACCTCAGCAAAGCTTCTAATAAAAGCAGGGATATGTGATTCTAATCTGCAATTCTGAGATCTATCCAAAGACCTAAAAGCCCAGCTCCAACACAAGTACCAAGGCAGGGAAATGTATAAAGGCCATCAGCAAGAGCAAATTCAGCCAGCCCAAGGGCACTGGGAAGTAACAGCTGACAAGACATAAGAGAGAGGTCAAGATCAGTATGCCAAAAATTTCCCTAGGTCAGTCTGAAATTAAGCAGCATTGCTGTTGTCTGCCTGCTGCCTGCTGCACAGCAATGGGTCTCCAGCGTTTGCATCTGTGTGTGTGGCATCCACCCATGCAGGACTTACCATGTGTCTCCTGAAGAACTCTTTAAAAGGTGGTGGTTGTTGAAAAAGAGAGTGAGTCTTTTCTTTCGTTCTGTTTCCTCAATTCCTTGCTTTTTCTGAGGTATTCAGATGTCTGTTACTAAATCCTTGGCCCAAATTCTCCTCCTTGAAAGTGGTGCAGTACTAAGTTTGTTTAAAGCAAAACTGAAAAAGAGAATACATTGCCTAATATTCTTTTTTAGGTTTTCCAAGAATTATAAACTCCTTTGTGTGCCTCTTTTGCTTTCTTTCAATGAAATATTTAATACATTCAGACATTAGGAGGATTTCTTTTTGCTCATCTTCCTCCATTCTTTCCATAGTCACCCACAGTCCCACAAGGACTTATTAATTAAATTCTCTCGGTACAGTGTTATCTTTCTCTGACTATCTTTATTTTCTGTACTGCAGCTTGTGTACATTGTCGAGAGGAATCAGAGAGAGCAAAGAACCAAATAAAAAGATCCCTCCAGGAATGCAGTGTTCGATTATACAAAGCAAACCCGCAGTTTAGATTGCTCATCCTTATTTCCCTGAGGAGGCCTCAAATGTCTTTGTTCTTTGGCTTTTAAAAAAGAATTTCCTTTTCTGGTAAAATCATTTTACCTGTGAACTGCAGGCCAGGCTTTTGGTCACATTTACCTGCTTTTCCATTATCAGCTGTTCCATATTGTTCTTCCCAGTGCTCTTCCTCCAACAAACAGCTTGGGGGTGTTTTGCAGCACTCCCTCCCTGTAGCTTTGTGCCCAGGCTCCAGGACCTTCCACCAGCTTTGGGTTTCCTGGGGGGAGCCTGGCTTCACATGAACAACACAGTGGGTTCTTCTCACAAATGACAAAGTGTCAGAAATGCATTACTGCTGATAACAGTGATGATGAGATCCCTGGAGAGGCCCAAGGAAAGGAAGAAGAGTGGTGCCCAAAGCCCCCTCTCATCCCCTGAAGTGTTGTACCTGTTTTATGGACAAAGAATAAATTCTGCTCCTGGAGTTGTCAGTCAAAGCCAGCTTCCTCAGTGTTAAGTTACTATAAATAACAGAATAACTCTTAAAAAGATAAATTGGAAGTACAGTAGTATATGTAATTCACCAATTGCTTCAAGCTGTGAACTCCTTGCCTCCCTGAAGTCCACAAATTGGTATGACTCATAGGCATCACACCTATGTTGCATGTGCACGCATACACATGTTTTGGTATGTTCAGTAGTTTGCTCTTGTCTAAAAATAAAGCTGTAAAATGGAATGGGAAAATCCATTTACTCCCTTACACTTTAGGCTGGGAACCTGGTATTACCTCCAGTTTGCCATCTTCCCAGCTGGCTAGATCCTGTATCGCTTATGTTGGACCTCCTCCAAGATTAATGGCATCATCTGTGCAGTTTTAAAAGTCTAATCTTGCTAAATCTCTTTGTTTTGAAATTTGATTGTCCCTGATCTTCATTATTTTAATTGTTTAATGTATTATAATTAAGGCTCAATTAGATCTAACAGATCCCAGTTCAGCCCAACATATTCACATCTGAGCTGCGGGAAGCACAGCACAAACCAGGCTGATTCCACACTGGTTTTCCAGTCCAGAGACCAGGTCCTATTTTTGCCGCTGACATGTTTGTCTGCAGGCAAGTAATCTATCTTTCTGTTTCTCCAAGGGATTCCAGCTTGCTGTGTTTATGACCTAACTGGGTCTCAGCACAGGTTGACATCTTTACACCTAAGTGTTATGGAAATAACAATAACAACCCACAGCCCATCCCATATGCAGCTGCCTTCTAACTGGGACTGACTCCTGTTTATATGGAACACAGGAAGAAAGACTGCAAACATGGAGGCTTGTAAATATGCATGTCATTTCAGCATAAAACATGGAAACCTCCCTTTCCTCCCCACACACCTCATATCAAGTTCTAGCAAGATTTTGGTACTTCCCAGAGGACAGGTTCTCTGCCTACGCAGAGGGACACCTTCTCCTTGCTGTGCAGGATGCAGCCCATCAGAGCCATGCCAGCCATCTCCTGAAAAAGCTGTTGCTGCAGCGTGCACAGGCTTGGCCTCCAGACCCCCTGCACCATCTCTCCAATGGTGCATCTTCATTCTACCTGCGTCCAGGTTGAAGGGAAGGATCTCTTTTTGCTGGGGTTAAGAGCTAGTTGCTTCTTCTGAAGATGGAGCTGGGGGAAGACCAAGCAGGTATCATGTTTTCCTTTCAAACAGTGAACGAGGTTACCTGCTATCTCTTCTGCATCACCTTAACCCTGTACTTCAGTGGGAAGAGCACTCACCTAGGGCACGGGGGACACAGATTCAATTCACTCCTCCTCCTCAGAGAAGACAAACCCATTTCTTTAGGGCACACTGTTGCTATCATGCTCCACAAGGGGACTTTTAGCTCCTGCTAAAAATTTGTCATATTTGTCCAAGAATTAATTACAGAACACTGATTCTGAGAGCAGTTGCAGCCTGCTGGCCAGAACTCACAGCCAAAGACGAGGAGATCTGGTCCTGCTCTGTGCCCTAAGGACTACTTCTGTGTCTTATCTGGTGCTTATTACTATGTAAAATAAATAAACTCATATTACCTTCCCGGGTTCCCTAGCACCTTCCTTGCAGCAGTAAGCAGTATGGTGAAAGACTGAAACCACCCTACAGATAACAAATCACACCTTGACTTACTTCATCATGAAAAAAAGATGGGAAGAAACAAACATGTAGAAACCTGCCATTTTCATCTCCACAAGGAAACCTCACGTTAATGCCCCCCCAACCTGATACAAGACATGCCCTTTGGCATTGTAGGCAGCCAACTGCATGGGGTCACTAACACGACAGTAACGAACACAAGCTCAAAGGACGACACAACAGGTGTGACACAAAAAGAGCTCGTGCACCTGGTCCAGCAAAGATGCACCCCGCTAGGTTACAGAACACCCCCCGCTAGTGCTGCACTCCTCGCAAACACAGATACCGCAGCACCAACGGTATCGTGAGCTCAGCAGCCAGCCTTCTCCGAAAGTATTTCGTTCAGATTAATTAAGACTCTCCCCAAAAACACCCCAAGAAAACCACTTACTTGCAGCTTTGTCTTACTTACAAAGCTCGGTATGAAAGAAGCAGAGAAAACGATCTCTAGCAAACATGGAGATAAAATTTAGATTTTAAAGACCAAAAAGCAAAAATATATGTGCCTCCTTTATTTTTAAATCCCTCTGAACATTTTCAGATCTGTAAAAATATTCGGTTAGAACAACTGTAATCAAAATACTGTGTATTTCTGTAATCTGCTTTGGGTATTCTTTTCAACTCCCAAAACATAACACAGGCTCATTTTAGGTAGAGCAACATTTTTATTTTTGCAATTTACTTTTTCTCTAAAGAAAATGCACTTTTAAAATACGTGCAGGATGGATTCATAAATTTGAAGCAGTCTGCAGGCTGTTAAAGCCCCAAAAAATAACGTGAGAGTTTTCAGTGTTCAGGCCAGGTATTCTCACATTCAGCCCTTTCGGATGAGACGGTCCCCATGGCTGGGGACAATTCAGCTGATGACTTGCTCTTTGTTACGCTGCCAGCCGAGCTGCAGAGCATTTCTGACTCAGGTGGGCAGAACACTTCACACCCCAGTAGCCATGACCACAGACTGGGAGGAACCCAGCAGGAGCTATTGTTGCCAAGGGAGAATTTGTCAGAGCAAGAAGCTCACTGGGAAGTGCCGGGGAAGGGAGGAGCAGGCCAAAATCACCAGCAAGGCTGGTCTGTGGGAGGAAGATCATGGCGTGGGGGTGGAGTTTTTGGTTGGTGGCAAAGCCCCAAAGCACAGAAAATGAGCACTTTAGTGCCGTGTATATCCAAATGAATGTATTGAAGAGCCTTCTGAACACCCTTTGAGCTGCTATGCCTTATTTACTTGGAGAGGTGATATGCTGGAAATAAAAATTGTTCTGTGAACGTCAGAATGGTGCCAGGGACTGTGTGAGCCAGGGGCAGGGCATGCCTAGCAAACTTCCAAATCTTCCTGGGAGTGGCACGCTGCACAAGTGCCAGGAGAGTCTTCTTGATTTACAGCTCAGGGACACATATGTCAGCCTAGCTTGTTACCAAAGAATCTGTAGGAAAAGTCTTCCCTGAGTTTGCGTACAGCTGTTTGAGGGGTAGGTTTGGTATTATAGATCAAGTACCTGTGCACCAAGAGCTTAAAAGTGTCATCAGAAAAAGAAATCCTGTGTTTGCCTCATCACCAGCTATCTGTAGGAAATGGAGAAAATAAAGTTTGGAGAGCTTCTTGCTCAGTGATGAGTAGCTGTAGCATACACCACACTGACCCAAGGACTTAAGCATGCTCCGTGGAGTTCAAGACATTTCAAGAACCTCCTGCCTGAACAGTAACCATAGCTCTAGCTTCCTAATCACCACCTTGTCTTACAATCTGCTTATTAACATCCCCCTTTGCTTTTCTGATAGTTGCAGGATGCAGTACAGATCTTTCCATCCTTTAAGACCACCTATGGATTCCATCTGTAGTAGTGATTTTGATTGCTTCTTTTTCTTCAGCCAAATTCCAAAACTGGATACACCTCAGGCTTCTTTTAATACCCTCCTTCCTTTTTATTTTCACAGCAGGTAGAATATTTTCCACACTAGGCTTTTTGGGTTTAGTTCCTCCCCCCGCCCCCCCAAATCTTGTCCATCTACCTGTTCTTCTCAGAAGAGTACCCAATCTCTGCTTTTGAGTTGTGATCTTTTCTTGTACAAACCATCTTCCCTGAAAATTGGCACCGGTATGCATCTTAATCCATAGCCTAGCAAGTCTTCCTGTGCGCTGCTGTCTCCGTACGACTTTTTGCATTCACAGGCGTGAGCTGTAACCAGCTCTGGTGACAGTTTTTCTGTTAAAGAAGAAGAAAAAAAATGACATTGTAAAATCTGGAGCTGATCAACAAATCCGTTGATGAAGCTCACAGGAACACAAAGCATTCTGAAGTTAGTCTACTGCTATTATTGCTGCTCGCACGCTGCTTACCGTATCATAGAGATCATTTGGTTACAGTGTAGTTACACTCCTAATTAGCCTAGCCAGGAGCCTGCCAAATTTGTGAATGAAAAAAAAAAAGTTTAACTGAGAAGTGAGACATTAACTATTTGAGAAATAATAATGTCCATAAAATTGGTAGTCTCCTTCAGCAGTTTAACTTTCTTCTCATCAAAACCTCATTTTCAAGTTAAGTAATAAGGAAAAGAGAATCCAGACGTTGAGGGGGGAAAAGAGTACCTGCCCTGTGAGACCTTAGGCCTGGAGTTTTTGCTTCAGACATCTTTCCTGGAGGCTTAGGTTTCAAGTCTGCCCTAGATAAATGACGAGAAAGATTGGCTTGGTAACTCTAGCCCTGACTTGCAAGTGACAGGGTGGGATCTCAGCCCTTTTTTCGGCCTCAGGTTTTCCATATGGCCACAGACAAATCATGGGGACGCTTGCCTGAGAGCTTTGTCCCTACAGAGCCTTATCCTGCAGGACTGGGTGTAGATGTCAATTTGCTGCTGACCTTTAAACGACTGTAAAACTGTAACTTGGCCACACTGCGAGCACTCCCACTAATTTTATACTTCCTGGGGCTTATCTATTATGCAAAACCAGGCAGGTTTCACAAGCTGGGAAGTTGTGCAGAAAAGCAGCTTTTATCGCTGCCCAGTACTATGTATGCGTCTATTCTTTGTTTTGACATCGGCTCAATTGTGTCCTGTTTAGATAACTGACCAGAGAAGAGCTACAAAAACTTTCCATGCTAGATAAGGTATCCATCTTGAGGAAGAACCTGACAGAAAAGACAAAAAGGAGACAAGGCATTTTTCTTTGTTTCTCCAGCTAAGC
Source organism: Antrostomus carolinensis (assembly GCF_000700745.2). Classification (NCBI taxonomy): domain Eukaryota; kingdom Metazoa; phylum Chordata; class Aves; order Caprimulgiformes; family Caprimulgidae; genus Antrostomus; species Antrostomus carolinensis. The sequence continues at coordinate 7,993 of NW_010325711.1, read as the reverse complement.
TAATTCATAAAATACACAACTCTTACACGTTTTTTTAGAGCAATACAGACCCCGTGGGACAGTCATAAGCCTCCATGCCTTACAGGGATATTCTAAAAACATTGTGATGTTGGGTTGGATATACAATTTGAAATGTGTATATGAATTTAAAAAAGAAAATCATTTGCTTAATTCTAGTTAGCTTCTTTTAAACTAGATTCACTAGTCCCACCACACAATGGTTGGATCTTTAAAATGTCAGGTAGCTGGCAGGGGAGCACAATAAGAATCTGCAAATATTTGATGAGTATAAATACCAAAGCAGGAGATTCTCTAGTCAGGATGGAAAGGGGTCAGTGCCAATTAGTTTAGTCACAGCTATTGATATGAGCACATCCTAACAACCTGGTTGAACTTTTTGGATAAAGAAGCAGCCATTAACTGGCTCCCACCAGGGTATATCTGAAACCTCATTACTAAATCAGACAGAATTCTTAGGCCGGTTAAGTTACAGGATTTGATGCTGAGCCAGAAGAGCAAGGGGAATACAAAGACAGGAACAGACTCTGGAGATTCTGTGAGGAAGAAAGGTGTTCAGGGGAGGAAGAAAGAAGAAGAGGCAGGGCAAGAGAACTGACTTGCTATGCAAGAAATAAAACAAACAACGGGGGGGGTTTGAACAATTGTTTTAATGAACTTGTGTTCTTTGTCTTCTAAAATCTCCTCTGCCATAACAACCTCAGGTTCTCTTCCGAAACCCACTCTCCATGTAGGGCACATGCTTTGCTCAATGAGAAATCTTTGAGCATACTCTGGCAGGCTGGCAGCTCTTAACCAGCTATATAAAGGCTGGCTTCCACCTGCCTTTTCCATAGTGCAGACATTTAATTACGCGCTTTGTCCTCTGTACAGCTGCAGTTTTTCACAGACCTTATTTATCTTGAGATTTCAGCTCATCTTTCAAATCTGGTTGAAATTGGGTCCCAAAGTTTTTAAGGGGAACTGCTGAACGTACAGAGAGATAAACAACACAATCTCATAAACCTCATTTCAAAGGCAACCAAGCTAAAAAATGCCAGTTTTTAATTTCTGGTCCCATTCATGCCAAATGTTGTCTAACATTTCAGCAGCAATCTGTGGCCCTGAGAGCCTCTTTCAATATCCTATCAAGAATATAAAATAAATTGTGATAAATGTAGTCAGTATAAAATAAAATGAGTTGAAATTGGTTGCTGGGATGCAAAACTGAAGTTGACAGGCAGTTGAGAGGAAACTTGCAAGAAAATGCTTATTTTATGTATTTCTTTGGGGCTTAGCAGCCTGGAGCTGTCAAGATGGTTTTGCACATGCTCGGCAGCAAAAACAAGGGAACTGAGTGATTTTACCACTGGAAAATATAAGTTCCTACTGCATTAAGAAAACATTCAAGGTTAGAAATGCTATAGACTTGAATAAAGTTACTTAAATACGTATTTAGGGGCCTAATTTTCCCTTGTAAAACTACATCCTTAATTTCTTTAGTAGCCTGTTGTGATAATTTTACCAAGGGCTTGTGAAAATCTAAATAGAATATATTAGTAAATGCTCCTTCATCCATACTGCTACTGAACCATTTAGATACCAGTAAGTGATGAATAAAGCAGATTTTTCTACTCTAGAAATTGTTGTTTCTTACACCACCTCATAAAATGACCTTTAAGGTGCTGTGTCATTCCATTTAAGTAGAACTTCAGATGATCATTTAATATACATTTCACTGTGTTAATAATTCCTTGGATTACCTCTTAAAAAATACAGGTTAAATATGTTACCCATTGATCCTTTTAAAGGCAAATGTTTATAGTGAGAGTTTGCATATATCCTATAGCAGCTACACTACTTTATTTTTGAGGTCCTCCAGAAATCCTCAAGGTGTACCCTATGAGACTGGTAACTTGCACTCTGGCATTGTTCTGATGCCTCCAATTCTTAACATCTATGCTACATTTCTAAAGAATGTAAAGAAAATGAATAATTTCTCATTTAAAAAAATAACAGACAAACTAACTCAGGATAAATACATACAAGACCAGAAGGTCTGAAATTAAGTGGCAGAACTGATTTAAGAACAAGACATTATGGAGCCTTTTTCCTGACAATCAATGTTAAAATAACATTAGCTAGTAAGCTCAAATAAATAAAAAATAAGTCCAAAAATAAATCAAAGTAGGTATAATGGAATGATGTTAGTCTCAAGTTTGCTTGAAGACATCCTGTCTCTTCTGGTAACACTTTTTAACTTTTATCTTGCTCACTCAAGAGTAGTTACACATAATGGAAATGAATATAAGCCAAAAAGATTTCCAAATCCCAATGGCTATTGTTTGCAAAAAGAACTTTACTGTTTTCATCTATAAACCAAGAGAATTACTCAGGATTCAGTAATTCGGGGTGTAAGACCAGGATAAGACTGATGAGTTAATTTATCAACACCATATTAAATTCACTCAAACTCATACTTCCAGCCCCAGAGGACCCACATTCAGTCAGTGCTCCCAGTGGAGCGGGTGGCCAACAGCCATCATGCATTGCAGGGCAAAGCATGCCTGCTTTGGCACCATCCAGCTTGCTTCCAATAGGGAGGGATGGGGAAGAAAACATATGTGGTACGCTCTTTCAATACATCTTGGGAAGACACACAAATACCTCAGCATTGGGCAACTGGTTAGGAATGAGAACATAATAAAAACATAATGTATAAACCACATATAGTCTCACTCTGTCTAGCCAATCTTTTCAAAAACTTGCATTCAATCTCCTTTTTGTGGCTGATGCTTCGGGATATTTCATTTGATTTCTTCACAGTTCTGATGACTGCAGCAGCATCCCTAAAACGCTCCTTAGCTGCATCTGAAAATAGTCTGATTAATCAATCTTATTCAAGAAGGATGAACTTTGTTCTTCCATGCAGCTTTTGAGTTTGCATCTAATATTGTAAAATCAACTCAGATACAACAAAGAAACAAACTGAATTTTCCATGGGAAAGTAGATACACCCAAAGCTGTGCCAAGGTACCTGTTTTCAAAATGAGGTCTCAGCAATTCAAGAATTTGCACACTTTTACACTCAACATGTAGGTGCTCAGATGTCGACACACTCAAACACTACAATGAAAGGAACCAAATGAGATCCATGTATAGACCTATGTTTTATACACAACAGCCTTGCCACCAAGACCTCTCAAACCCTCCTTCCAGCTAACTGGTTACTGAAAGCTATTGCAGCCCTTCAAGTCCCACCAGATCCTGACATTCTCCCCCATCTCATACACTAAATGTCCAAAATAAAAGTTATATAGATTAAATTCAACTTTTTAATGACACCTGTGCAAACCTAAGTCTTTCATACCTTTCTGGAGCTTTCTCTAAGCAAGAAAGACCAGCATTTATTTAGCTTCCTTTCTCAGAAAGGTCAGTAGGAAGTAAAGAGAAGTGCTGATTTATCTTTATCATTCAGTGACAAGTTCTGTGAAAGAAGCTGCCATTTTACATCAGTTTTTTCAGAATGGAGGAATGTGCAAACTTACAATTCATCGCTTCTATGCCATTTATTTGGTGGGTATCCTGACATTCTTCTTGGATACTTGTCACTTTGGTGACAAGATGCTTGCAAACATTTTAAAATTATTTTTGTGAAAATTACCTGTGCATTTCATTGACAGCTGAATCTGAGGGATCATCCTTGGGGACACTTCCAATCATGTGCTAACTCTCTAATATATATTTTTAAACTAGTCCACATCCAAAATAATTTCAGGATTTTAGTCCCAGGTACAGGATTACTTAAGCAGGACCCACTGGTACTTGGACTCTTCAGCTAAACATGTCGCTTTTTATAAAACCAGACTATGGGCACATGATGAGGAGGTTACAGAAGGTTCTCGGGACATCTTCGATGAGGCAGAGCGAAAGGCCCTGTGAGATCCAGCAGCTCCCACTACTTTCCACTCAGTGACGGAAAAATCACAGCCTTATCTGCAACGCATAAGTTTTATCACTGGCACCTGACACAGAGTCAGAATCTGACTCATTTTAGACCACTGGGGGGAAAAAAAAAGAACAAAAAGAAACTGACAGTCTAAAATGCACCCATCCTTCACAAAAGTCTCTCAGCTGGGTCACCCTACAAGTGTCTTGAGGACGAAGGGCGTCAGATGATCCAAAAGCACAACTGGACTACAAAGGAGAGGAATGAAATATCTCATTCCCTTGAGCAAAGCTGGAAGTTTGGCTTGTAAATCGCAGGCTGTGGCCAAAGACAGAAATAAAGATAGCTAGGACATATTCCTAAAATTGTTAATAAATGTTTTATTCCAGAAAGGTGGTAATACTTCTACGATCTTGCCTTTGCTAAGTGGGGATGAGAAGCCTCAAAGCCCTACAGAAGCACACGAAGGCTGCGTAAGGATACTTCTGTCTACAGTATAATTGTGTAGCCTGAGAATCGGCACAGAAGGGTATGTAACTAAGCCACGACAGCCAGGATTTTGAGCAAGCAGCTTTCAGAAAAGTAGCTCCTGACAGCAGGAGAGCACACGACAGAGCTGCCAACTCTTCATTTTTCCCCTCACAGGCCATAGATTTGCAGAATCACCTCCTGGTCTCCAGAGAAATGCCCTTTGCTAGGCTGCCTTTCCTCATTTTCCTGTTCCCAGGAAAAGAACAGTCAATCAGAACATCTCCATTTTCTAGCAGCAGCCTGGTTAGCACCGAGAGCAACCACCACCGTGCCTTCCAGCATTTGCTGACTTCTAAGAGCTATTCCTACAGATTTCCTGGACTGCCTTCCCTGGCCTGTGAGAGGGTAACCCCTCCAGAATCCTGCTGTCCTCTTCTAGCACGTGGATAACCCTGCCTTGCTAAAAGTCTGCTTTTAATTAAATATCATTAAGAACAGGGGAAAATAACTAAACACTTACAGGAGAAAGGATGAGAGGGAAGAAGAAAGAACTAAATGCTGTGTTAGAGGGAGAATAAAAGATATCTGGGGTCATTTTCTCCCCCCTCCCCCATCCCTCAATTTTATCCTCTTGTATAAGACAGAGAGAAGCAATGTAACTATATATACTTTTATATGCAAATATGTCTAACTCTACAAATGAGTTTTTGCTCCTAGCTGCCGACAAGTACGCCTGACAGTTTTGAGATAGTGAAAGTGCAAGTCATCGAACAAAAAGCTGTGTGGAGAGCAGCAGGGAAAATGCATTTGTAGAAAAGGGAAATTGCTTAAAGCCTATCATTTTAGGAGACAAAGTTCCCTGGTCAAAACTGCAATAAGCAAGACAAAATAAAACATTCCACACTGGGGGAAAAGTACAGGAAATATAAGAATAGAAGACAGCAGGAGAGTATCTGCTTAAGAGACGGCATATGCAAAGGTGAGCAATGTCTAATTCCTTGGATCGGTTTCAAATGGCAGCGTTCATGAAATCCAGAGGAGTGGAAATGCTGTTTAGCAAAAATAGCCCACTTGAAGGGGAAGGAGTGCAGCCTCTATTGACAGGTGGGGCTGTTAGCAGACAAAAACTATGGTTAGTGGCAATTAGGGTTGTTGCAGGAGACTCCAAAACCAGAAATAATGGCAAGGAGTGAATGGAAAGGCTGATGTTTTCCTTCCACAAAACTATTAACGCTGCCTACAGCATTGCAGCCTACTTCACAAGGGGCTCCCCTCTATTTCCTGGAGATATCAAAAAGCAATATATACCTGTGCTTCATCTAACATATGCTCCAGTCTGGATTCTTTAGGCACTCCTGAGGATTATTATTATTTTTCCTGTATCAGGTAAATTTTCATCGTGTTACCACAAAATATTCAAGTACCTCTGAAAACGTATAGGCTATATTTGGGTAGTTGCCATTTCAATGAGACTTTTCTACAAAATAAAGGTTTAAAGCTTATGTTAAAAATGAACTCTGTAACATAACTTGAAGCAAGTTGCAGCAAATGCTGTGCCATCATACCATCTGTGTTCAAGTACAGCTCTCAAGCTCTCCTCCTATTGCTTCCCAAAGTGGAAAATAATGATAAAAAATAAAAACAGTTAAGATGAAGAAGCATTGTGTATTGGAATACATTATGAACCTGAGCCTTACGATGTCTGTTTCAAAAACGAACTCCTCTGTATCTGTAAACCCCAATAAAGCATCATTGGGGAAAGTAAAAAGGAAGGTTATATTTTTCTTCACACTTAAATTAAGCAACAGTGATGTTCTCACCTGACACAGCTAGTAAATACTGGCGAGCTTTGCTCTTCCCGATATTGCCCACTTTGCTTTTTTTTTTAGCTCTCTTCACAAGTGTTCCAGCAATATTCTGCAGGAACGTGAGTGAAATTCATTAAACCTGGGAGGAAATGGAAGGCACTAGAACTGTTGAGAATTAAAAAAAAATACCCCACTGTTAAATCAATGTCTAAGATAACAGACGTTGCTGGACAAAACTTACATGGAGAAAAATGTACATTATGGCAAACCCCAACATACATCTTAAACCATGAGAAAGGGTAGTAAGAGATCCATAAAACAACACTGTAGGTAAAATGCCACCACAGAAAACCTAACTGTTCTTTCCACGATACAATGTTATGGGTAAATTTTAAAAAGTCCTATTCTTGAAAAGCCAACTTTGTCACACGCAGCTTAAAATCGCGCCTTTCTGATATTCAGTCACAACACAGGATCGTTGTTTTGAAGACTGAGAAATAAAACTCCTGTTCTGTCCATTTTATCGCACTGTCAGGTCTATAGTCACTTCATCGATGCAAGGTGGAAGAAAGACAGGGAACATGCCAAGGAGCTACCCCAGAAATGCCTGGAAAAGACAGAGAGAGGCACGCAGGCAAGACCAGGAAGCACAAGGCAGAAGGCAACATGTCTGCAGGAGAACCTGTTGATGTTGCTTTCTCTGGTACCACCGTACCAACCTGGTCCCAGGCAGCCACCTGTCCAGAACACAAACACATTCGTAACTTTCCGAGAAGCAAGCACCTTACTCTTCCTATGCTGTCCCCACACACTGCCCTACCAACAGATTTTTATGACTCTGTCTACACAAATACACTTCCATCCTGTGATGTGGCTGTTTCTGCATGAGTTGCTTTGAACGGTTAGTCAAGCAAGTATTTGTGATCCAAGCAGGAGTCGCTCAGAAAGCTGCTGCCGCTTCATTTCCAGTCACGGCTCCACAGCTGGGATATGGTCACTGACCAGGACACCAGAGCCTGAGGTTTTATATGAGACCTGGCATTGAAAAGGGAAAGGGCAGAGTGCACGCTGGAGTATCCCACGGGAACTAGAGCCTGGAGCAAGCCCTTGGCGGGGCATCTCCCTCTCCTGCGGCGATTCTCCTGCTCCATGGCACTGCCAGATACAACGTGAGTCTAGAAGAGAAAATCTCCCTACTCCTACCTGACCCTTTTCAAAAAACCTATTAGAGTGCTTTATCCATCTTATTATTCTTCATCTTATTTCTAATTCTGTGAGATAGTGCTGATCCCAGGGCCCAGGAGAAAGTATATGACAGGTCAGGACACCATGTATGTGAGTCAGGGAGTCAAGCTGGGGCAAGCTCTTCAAAAAGGTGACAAGAGAATGCAGGTTTCCAACACCTCTGGGAAACACTCTTTTTTCGAAAAAAGCATTTCCAACGACAGCAAAGATTATTATTTTAATACTCTTCCTACACCTGTCAGCGCGGTCTCATCGATGTTAGCTGGTGCTGGCCGAGGTGCCCGTTTGCCTTGCCAAGGGAGAGGCCTTGCAAGGGGACTGTTTGCACCTGCAGAGCCCGGCTGCCCGCCCACCGCCGGGCCCGGCCGGGGCTCTCAGGGCCCGGCCGCCCCCCCCGGGCTCCTGCCCTGCGCCATCGGCCTCTGGGTCTCTCCTTTCCAACCCGCAACCCCGTTCCCGCTCCTGCTGCAGGAGCAGCTTCTGGCCCGGCTGCCACGCAGACCCACGCGCACCGGGACAGCCC
>NW_010325710.1:5306-11199 GCF_000700745.2 Antrostomus carolinensis | reverse complement strand
GTTGCGGGGAGCGCGGCCCCCGCCAAGTTTCTGGCGGTCTCACCCCGCGGAGTGTCCCCTCCGTGTCCCCCCGCCGTGTGTGTCCCCATCCCCATGGAGCTGGCGGGGCTCCCCGGGCCCCGCCACCCCCCCATTGTCACCCACTCCTCGGGGTTCCCTCAGCCCTGAACCTGACGGTGGGCGAGTGGCCCCAGCCGGCCGGTAGCCAGCCCTGCGGGGCTCGCGGTGTGCGGGACTGGGGATGGATGATGCGGGAGAAGGATCCTTTGTGACCGTGGGCAGGTCACGGGTGATGCCGTATCCCGCCGTAGTGCCCTCGGTCCGTGATCACGGTAAGTCCTTTGTTAACGGGGACGGTTGGTCAAGGGCTGGTGACAGTTTGTGACCTGAAATTGGCACCTCTGGAGCGGGGAGGTGGGTAATTAACACAATAGCTCTCCCGACATAATGAGATGAAACCCAACCTGGATCGACTACAAAAGCCGAAACGCTCGTTGACGTGGATATTAAATGGATTTTATCCCGGTAGGATGTTAGAGTTTAAAATGCTTCGTACGGGAGTCGACACATGGAAACGCGATTTATGGGGCTTGGCTACTGTAGCAACAGTTCCAGCATTTAATACATTTTGGGGCTTTTAAGCAGATTACGTGTGGCATCTGCCATCCGTGACCCTCCGAGCGCTGCAGGTACCGCGGCCGGTCGGCTGCTCGGGTACGGCATTGTGCTGGGAAAGGGATTACGGGTCCAAACGCTTCGGCTACAACAACGTTCCTCACGCCCCTGACTTTCCCTGGCTGCACACACATCTTTATTTAAAGGCAAATATTGGCAGCTACTTTTCCATGGGTTTGTCATGGGGGGATGTTGTCGGAGAAGGTGGGTTGAGTAGGGGGCAGCTCTTCCTCCCCCAGTTCTGCTTGGCCAGGAGCTGGAAAAGGAGCGTTGGGATTGACTTCTGTCCAGGCAGCAGTTCTGCTGCCTCGCTGGGATCATGATGGGAAAGGTGACCTTGTGCCAGCTTGGCCTAATGCCCTCTATTAAAAAAAAAAAAAAGAAGAAAAAAAAAAAGCAGATAAACAGTCCATTTATTATTCCTCCAAGAGCTTTTTCCTTTATTTTATTTATTTATTTTTCTTCTTTTTTTTTTTTTTTAATGCATGTTTCTGAGCAGCTCAGCTGGGCAGGAATGGCAGAGTTTGAGCAACCCTGATGAATAGTGGGCATATGTAAAACATGTAGATAATGTGCTACACGGCAGAGCTTGGATCAAAAACGGCGTTAAGCTTTTTTTTTCTTTACAGCAAATAGTCTTGGAAATGAGAAGAGATAAAATTCTATTGAAGATAATACCAGACATATTTCACTGGGTTATGAGATTGGTTTATTGTGTACATTACTAATGCAGTATATTTTTACAGCTTTCTTGTGTATAATAGTCATAGCGGGATTCATACCTTGATGGGTTTTTTGTGTTTTAATTTGCTGGGGGTTTATGACGTTCCGGTTAGTCTTGTATGGATTACACGCTCCGGATGCTGTTTTAATCTAACCCATTCCGTGTTAAAACAGCCAAAAATGGGAAGAGTTGTGAGCTGCTGATTTGGGATAATAAATACAACGGCGAGTGAGGGGAGAGAGGCTGATTATAGCCATCTTTTATAAATGTCTTCACATCTCATTATGCAGATGAGCTCTGGCTACATGGCTCCAGTGTTTGGTTCAGCAAATAAAATGCATTTTATTTTGTTTTATTTCTTGTAATGCCAGTGTTCTCTGTGTGCCAGAGTTGAGTTGGGCAGAAAGTTTGGTGATGCTGATGTGCCTCGGTGCGGTGGTTTGGTTGATGGAATGTTTTTTTGTTGTTCAAAGTTTAAGGGAGAGGAAAAAAAAACCCAACAAAAAAAAAAACAAAAACCAAACCAACCCACAAGTGTGGATGTGATTAAAATATTATAACCTTATGATATTCTGAAGTGCATAAATTTTACATATCAGCTACAGAGGGAGTTTAGACATCCATTAAATGATATGACAGCTTGACTTATCTAAATGTGCTATCATTTAACAATGTGTCAAAATTCTGCTTTATATAGACGACAGCAGTAAATAAGCTATCAGTCCTCTTGGCTGCAGCTTAATTCCTGGAGCTTGGACTAATAAATTGAACTGTGCTCTTGTGGTAGGATATCCTGTGGGTTGGATCACCCTGGGGGGAGACCAAGGTGCTTTTGGGGCTATGAATGGGGGGAACTTCATCTTTGCAAATTCACCAAGTCCCACGTGGGTTTTTAGGGCTCTTGTGGAGAGACTGGTGGGACCTTCCAGTTTCCTCCAGCACTCAACACTCTCCATCCCCACCCCTGCTTGGCGTGGGATGGTGCCCATGGTCACCATGCCCAAGAGGAAGAAGGGGGAGCCCAAGGAGGGTCTGGGTGCTCCCATCTCGGTGGGATTCCATCTTTCCAAGCTGAGATCTCAGGGTTTGTGCAAGTGCAGCCCATGCCCAGGGCTGGCTGAGGAGCACTGTGGGGTTGTGACCATGGTTGGTGCTTTCCAGCAGCTCCAGCTTTGTTGGGGAATGTGGGCTGCAGAATTGTCCTCTTTAAATAATTCATATGAATTATTTAGTAGTGGCACTAATGAAGCCTGGTTCTCTGCAGATGTCTGTCTCATGGTTGGGTTATCTATTGTCTTGTTCATTGTGTGCTCCTCTTGAGAGGTTCTCAATGACCAGGGCCTTTGTGATGGTGCACTTTGTGTGGATTCTTTGTTGTCTCGTATTATGACTGTGTTCTGGAGCCCATCTCTTGCTGGGACGCTAGTGATACTTCTTTCCTTCACCCAGGAGCCTTGTTTCCTTAGAGATCTAAGGGCTATGGCAGCTAGAAAGGCTTGTCCCTTCTATGTGCCACCAAATAGGTTCAGCTGAACTGACCACCAAAGCGTAGCTGATGCTCCAGCATGGCTTGTTAAAACCTTGGCAACTGGGGGACTCTTGTGTCTCTGGATGTCACCATCATTGGCCACTTCATGGTGTCCCCTTCCTCCACGTCTCCACCATGGATCTGTGCTCGGGACAGACTGAGCTGCAGCATCCATCCTGCATCCCACTATTCCCACCAAATCCTTCATTAGAAGCAAATACTTGTATTTCTAATATCTCTAATTTATATGTGAAGGAGAAATGAGATGGGTCGTCTTCTTGGTCCCACCTGCTGTTGGGTCTGTGTTGTGCATTGACAGAAAGTCAAACCATGAAGTTCTTGAAGTGAAATGTGTTGGGTTTTTTTTTTTCCCTGTGGCTGAATAATTGAGACGCTGCCAGACAAGAAGAGAGCTGCAGAAAATGAGAGTTTATCTTTAGCTCCGCAGCTCTCACTTTAGAAACTGGTGACCCCAATTCCAGCCCGAAGAGTGACTTCTTCCCTAATTAATAAATCCATTAATTAATTGTGTGCGTGCTGCAGCCCATTAGAGATGTACACGCTGGCTTCCTGATCCAGTTTAGTGGATTGTCTCTGTGGCCTTGGAAGGGGTGAAAAAAAAAAGGGGGATTGGGACCATGAGGTGATTAGGGGACAGGGTTGGAAATATAATTTGATTTTTGTGGGAAGGGTGTCAGCCCTGCCAGCTCCTGGTGGGTTATCCAGCTTGGAGATGGGCATGGGGACAGCAAGTGGGGTTGCTGTGCCCATCCAAATGGGGGAGCACATGGAGGGAGGGGGGTCATGGGGTGCAGGCAGCTGCTTGCTGCCCCCAACTCAGGGCAACCTGGGTGGTGGAGGAGCCTCTTCTATGAGTGCCCTGTGTGTGATGGAGAGAGAAGAACCATCTCGTTGGGGTCACTGGGCAGTGGTGTGGGCATCTCCTGCAACCTGGCAGGCAGCGAGTTTGGCAGAGCTCAGCAGGGCTTTTGTGCTGCAGGTGGAGCTGAATGTTAAAGCGTTTGGTGATCCGAATTATTATTTATGGCCAGATTAAGCAAACAGTGCACTCCCAGCCTGCGAGTCCTTCAGGAGGTACTCGCTTAACTAGATAACCTCAGCGGAGCGTGCGGAACTCGCTATTCATCTCCCTCCATATGTTGGCACAGGAGCTGCTCCCTTCAGTTAATTTTTCTTGCTGTCTGCAGAGACTTCAAATAAAAATGCAGGGATAATTGTTGTGTGCTCCAGTCCCAGAGCGAATGTTTTCTCTGAACGGAAAGTTAACTGTTGGCAAAAGCAACACCATCTTTAAATGCAGAAGGTTTTGCCTATGGATTTGGGGATGGAGTGGCATGTCTGCTCCCCCGTTTTCCCCTCTCTTTTTATTTTCCCGCTTGGAGAAAAGCAATATATTTGAGTTCCTGGGGTGGCTGCTTGTCCCATGGGATGGCAATGATGCTTCTCCCCTCTTCCCTTGGGCGCTGGTGCAGTCACCGTGCTGTACATCCCCGGCTCTGGGAATTCCCACATCTTGAATATCAGGGAATTATCCCGGGAGCTGCCAACACAACATGGCAAATTGAAAATGCAGGGCCATTGTTTGCAGGGAGGGAGCTGCAGCATCCTGCTCCTCAACAGCTTGCCTTGAAATGAAATTAATTTGAGGTTCAAAAGCCATGGTGTGTGCTTCCCCCTTTGCCAAACCTTGAGGTAGAAACCACCCCGCAGCTCACTTGCTGCGTTAATGGCGTAACAGATTCCCTCTTGGATTGGAAAAGGCACATTAGGAGCATCCATTCCCCCAAAAAAAGCCTGGGTGAAGTTTCTCAGAACATTTTGTACCATCCTGCTCCTATTACCGAAAGATGTAATTCCCCAACTTGGGAGATAATAAGCAGGTATTGACTTCTGCTGGGGTCATTATCAAGATTTATTCAGTCAATATGGCTTCTTGGGTCAATAAATCTTGAGGTTGATAAAGGAGGAATATATACTTCTTGCAGACTTTATTAAAAAGTTTTCTCCTTTCGTAACACTTTCTCGTGTGTGTTGCATTAGGATCTATGACTGAATTTCCTTTAATTACCTTTTTTTTGGTAAAAACACAGTGGTGCCTGTTTTCCTGCAGTTTTTGGTGTCTTGTGAGACAGGAAAACCTGGGAAGGAGGATTTGACCCCATGCTGTGTCCGACTCACTGGGGATCACTGCCTTGCTAAGATCCCCCTCTCCTAGCTTGGCTTTGGTGATGGGATGGGTGAATCAGCCCATCATCTTGGGGCTCGGTGGTGGGGAGGATGGGGCTGAGCACTCACTGGGGATCACTGCCTTGCTAAGATCCCTCTCTCCTAGCTTGGCTTTGGTGATGGGATCATCTTGGGCCTCGGTGGTGGGGAGGATGGGGCTGAGCGTAGGGTGTTGGGTTTTTCTGTGGGAGGGTTAAAATTCAGGATTCCTGTTCCCATCTCTGTAAAATAATGGGATCATGTCCCCTCCCCATCGCAGGCTGAGGAATCTCTGTGATTTGGGATGGAGTGAAGCAGCTGTGATGTTCTGTGCTGGGTTGGGCTCTGCCTCAGCACCTGCTTGTTACTTTGTGCCTCAGTTTCTCCACTCCTGAGGCACATGGGATGGAGTATTCTTGCAAACCAGCATCTTGGGGCAAATTGCCCCAAAAAGTGGCCTGGGTACATGACCATGTGCTTGTCCATTATCCCATAGCAAAGGGCCTTTGGAAGGGTCGCTTGTGCCATTTTGGTTGCCCATGAGGAGGATCTTGGGTTGTGTCCCTGTAAAGAGGTCCAGGCAGCATCAGCACCATGCCAAAGGAGCTCTCGAAGCCAGCAAGACACTGACCACAGGGGGTCATCAGCAAAAATCTAACCAAAAGGCTTGGCTAGCCTGGGAAGCTGAAGTGCTCGTTAATTGTCAGAGTGTTTGATGATGAGCAGGGAAACAGCAGGAA
>NW_010325710.1:3798-5295 GCF_000700745.2 Antrostomus carolinensis | reverse complement strand
ACACAGCAGCATCCGCCACTTCTCAGTGGCAGATCCTGGCTTGGGTCTGGGGGCTCACCCCGTGCTCGCGGGCAGGAACCCCACTGCAAGGGCAGCGTGCGTCAACTTCATCAGGGTATTTAACATGATTTATTTTGACCACATCTGCCAAAGCTGCTTTGCAACATTCCCCCCATGGTTTGTTGGTTGTTTGGAGTTTTTTGGTTTTGTTTTTGAATTACTTCTTCAGTAATTCAAGGTAGAGGTAATTCCTTTTAAGTTGAGCTTCTTGATTTCACGCAACCCAACGCTCCGCCTCCTTCCAAAATGGTTTCAGTGCTTTGTTTAATACAGCCTTGCTGTGTAATTATTATTATTTTTTTTTTTTTATTTACTATTTTGGTGTTGTGCTTAATGATTTCCCCAAAGCTGCACCAGGACCCCAGAGTATTGATTTAGCCGCAGTTGAAGCGACTCGCCGCGAACGCGTGGCCGCTTTAATATTAATTGCTCACAAGCTGGTTCTTCTGCAACGCAGATTTTTTCTAAATATATATATAAAAAAAAAAGCAAATACCCAATTTGAACCCCGTGTAAATATTCCTCTGGTGGGAGCTGGGCCGTGCGTCAACCGCTCCGAACGCGCTACCGTTGCCTTTGGTAACGCTACTGCGGTTTTACACCGAAGTCAGGACCTCGGGCATCCTTTGTTTTCCTCCGTCGGGATAACGTAATAAAGTATAACCTGGCGCTGGCAGCCGCTCTTGTGATGTGCGGTGTAAGCACAGGCGCTCACCGGCGCCGGAGCCGCCGTGTTATTGCTTAGCCCGGCTGCAGAGGACATTTATTCTTTATTAATCACGCCGCCGGGGAGAGCTGCCTTCGTCTGCAGCTCGCGGAGAGGTTTGCAAACATTGCTTCATCCCCAGGAGCTGGGTAATGATTACCCCTCTCATCCCCACGGTTTCTCAGGTGGGGGACAGGGTTTGGGGGAGCGGTGGGGCTCAGAACCCCCCATGATGCCCATGTGTGATGCAGCAGCAAGCGGTGGCTGGGAGGAGGATGATGAGGAGGATGATGATGTCCTCCAGGAGGAAGGTTCTTGGGGACCTCCATGCTGCAGCTGCCCAAACCCCCCAGGATGGTGACTCACCCCACTCCCCGCTGTGGCAGAGCATCATGGTGGGTCCCATGGGGTCCTCTCACCAGCACCTTTGGGCCTTGAATTTGGCACCCAAGTTGGAGGTGGAGGCTCCTCCACAGGGTCTCTCCCCCCCCTGAATGTTTGCTGATGCCACGTGCGTTGCGCCGGGGTGGGATGCTCTGGCTTTGCCAATCTGGTTCCCTTCATTTGACTGTGCTCTGTGGGTCCCAGCCACCTCCTGACACCCCAAACTCCAACCCTGGCAGAGCTGGGGGCTGGTGGGTGCCCGGGGTCAGTGGGACCCAGCCCTGGCACAGCTCCGGCACGTGTCCCCGTGTCCGGGATGGCCGTGGCCATCCAGGACTGGCAGCTTT
>NW_010325710.1:0-3784 GCF_000700745.2 Antrostomus carolinensis | reverse complement strand
GCTCCGTTCTCCGCTCAGCACACGCCGCAGAGGTACCGACGTCTCCTGCCGCTGCACTTTTCTTTCAAATAAAAGCAGCTAATTAACATTATTCTTTAATTATTGCCTTTATCAACAAGGGGTCTGGTTTATACCAGCAGGATAGTCGCTTTCCCTTCCACTACCCAAGCGAATGCTTCAATTCCTGTTGCTTTTGAAATGAATTTGATGTCATCTGCCCATTGTCACTTAATGGGGACACTTGGGTAATGATTGCGCGCTCCAGCCCTGTTAGCAGCACTGCGAGCGTGTAATTTAGCCCCTTAGGCAACGGTACTTTTGAAATCTCTGGATAGTTTTGAACTCTCTGTTCTTAATTAAATATGCAATTTTTCACGGTAACCAGGTTAATTCTTTTGTGTTGTGTTGTAATACTGTTAGGAATTTTCATAGTTCTTATTAAACATTATTCAGGCATTGTGAATTCCATAATTAAAAAAAATGAAAAGAACAAAGCTTGATTCACTTCTTTCTTTTCCCTGGTTAATTTATCAAATGAATTTTGCAAATTTTTCTTTTTCTCCCCAGACGGCGTGCCAAGTGTTTTAAAGGGGAAGGATTTAATTGCTCTGTAGGGATTGGTTGGTTATGAAGGATTTGGCTGTTTGATTAGTAAACCCTATTGGGAATGGTTTAATGCTCCATGATCTTAAAAATTGTCTGATTGTGAAGCTCTCCAAGGATGTTTTCTCTTTTCCTTCTGTACAGCAACAGCTTTGCACAAGTGTGATTATTAAATAGGGAGGAGAGAGTGGAGGAGTCAGTGGCCAGTGCTGGGTGAGCCCACCAACCCTGGGAGCCACCGTGGCCACCGGAGTGGTGCTGGTGATGATGGTGAGACAAAGCAGAGGTTGTTTAAGTGCATCCCTGCAGATTGTGGGAATGGATCCTTGGTTGTGCTAGGATGTGGTTGCTCCTGGGCTGGATCCTGGGCTCAGTTTCTCTTCCAACACTTATTCCCTGATCTCTACCTTGTCATATAATGAAATTATACAGAATATCTGATTTACAGAGAGGCAAAGCTCTGCTGTGTTCTCCCTGAATCACTCTGGTATCCCACCCAGCAACATTCCCGTAGGGATGCTGAAGTACATGGCGGGGATCTCACTGCGGGGACAGGACGGGAGCGAGGAGGGATGGGGGGCTGCAGCCTGCTGGGGGGTTAATCCAGGTCCCCTATAGCAGGGGAACTTGTAGAGCCCCAATCCAGGAGTTACGTGGGTGATTGACCTGCTCTGACTGCGGAGCCTGGGGATGTCCAACCTGCAGCCTTTAAAAAAGAGGAAAACACCACAAAAATGTTCTGCTTGTGGTTTTCACTGGTGGGGATGGCAGCTCTGCCCAGTTGCTGATGCTTTTTTACTTCTCCCACCCCTGGGTAAGAGGGGGCTGTCCCCTGCCTTCACACCCAGCCCTGACACCTTCAACTGGGATTTGGATCCCAAATTGCTGGAGGTGACATTGGCATGGGGATGAGCTGCTACTCCAGCTGCTTTGGTGTGCTGAGGAGAGTGTGGGTCTCCAAAGTCCCCCTTTGGGAGGAGCTGGGGGAGCATCCCTTTGGGTGCTGGGTTGTTTTTAAAGTCAATATCTGGTGTTTTTAGCCATACCGTGCCAGCTGGGGTCCCCCAGGTCCCCCTGAGGTTGTGGGGTGAAGGATGGTGATGGGCTCCCTATTAAATAACCACAAAGTGCTGGCACCCAGTGGGTTTTTCGTGGGGACAGGGGGGGTTTTGCCTCCCACCTGACTCATGGAGCATCCCCAGGGATGCCACTTGCTGGGACATGGCAGCTCAGCTGGGATTGATAGCGGCTGGTCTGAGGGAGCTCCACAGGGGTTGTTTGGGCTTTAGGAGAGGCTGAAGAGCCATTAAACTTATAAATATATTACAATTTAAGAGGAGAGCTGTCGTTATCTTTGAGCTTGGTTTATGTGGCACCAATTTTTCCCCATTCTGGTCCAAACCTTTACACTGGGTGGATCAACCAGTGGTTGATCAACTGGGCTGGTGTGGCAGCACCCGGCAGCTCAGGGTAGAAAATAAAACATTCAACAGTGTTGAGCAAGGAGGGGTCTTTGCTCCAAAAAACATCAAAACCTGCACTTAAAACTGCTACTTTTTAAAAAGAAATTTCCCCTGACACTTGCAGAAAGATGTTGCTTTGAGATTTGGGCTTTGCTGTGGCTCAGCTGGTGGCAATCCCAGCTCCCTCCCAGGGGCTTTTGGGTGAATGGGGATTTTTTGTGGGAGAAGTACAGGTCAGCAGCACACGAGTGCCCAGATTTTGTGCTGGGGCCCTGGCAGAGCTGAGCCTGGTCTGTGCCAGCTGGTTGTCCCCTGGGCATGGTGTGACCATGGAGAAGCATCACCAGTCCATATCCAAGAGGCAACTGGGAATAACATCCAGCTGCAGGGTCAACCCATCGTGATGTCTCCAGCATTGTGTTGAGCAGCATGGGTGAGGAATCTAAGCAGGGCTTAAAAATAATTATTAAAATTAAAAAAAACCCACAAAAACCCCCATTTTAAATCCCCCAGTTGCTCCTCCAGTTTCCCAGTTCCTCTGTGGCTGATCCAATAATGCTGAGTTATGGTTAAAGCAGGGTTGCAAACCATTTGCTCTATGAATTTTGCTCAATGACAGTAACCTGGGGTTTGAACAGAGAGTGACTGTGCCCACTGGGCTGTCTGGGCTGTCCATGCTGCATCCAGAAAGTCATTTAAAAAAAACACAAAAAAGAAAAAAAACACAAAAAAGAAAGAAAGAAAGAAAAAAAAAAAGACTAGACATTTGCAAGGCGAAGCTGAGCAGATGCTGGTAATGTATTCCCAGGCATGACACGGAGTGGCAGCGTGTCGTGAACCGTGTCCCCAGGGACCCCCGGGTCTGTGATATTGGCTTTAACCCCCACCGGCTCCGGTCGGGGCGTAAATTCATCAGGCTTACGGGTATTGCTCTTGGACTACTGAATAATTTACAGTTGCAGAGCCCAGCCAGGTTCAGGTCATCGGGGTTCATGGGTTAATAACAGGTTTGGTTTTTGTTGTCAGCAGCTGCCTTGATAACATATGAAAGAATCCTATTCTGTTGATTAGATTTTGAAATGGATCAATTTTTAATCAGCAGAACATCTGACTCACTCGATAAAGAGTAGCGCGGTGGAGACAGGACGAGGGTCTCGTTATTTACAGGATTGTTTGTTTTTACTAATACGCAAATCCTCGCTGGGGCTGGAGCCTGGCCCCTGCCTTCCCTCACCCCAACTCCCCCAAAATAAATCATCGGCGTTATCGACCGCCTCGCACCGACCCGCTCTTTGATTCATCTACTGATTGGGTAGGAAATCCATGATGCTGCTGGAGATCCCAGGGTATGCTGAAGCTTTGATTCAACTATCTCTTGTTATCGATGGAAAAAACATTTAATTACCAATCACCCAATATTAGCTATAAAAGCACTTGGCTTGCCCCGTCCTGAGTGTCCCCATGGGCAGATCCCCCTCCCCAAGGGCCACCAGAAAGTACCTTCAGGATGAGCTTTGTGGGTGCTGGGAGAGGAGGGGATGAATCCAGAGGGACACAGAGGGGTCCTGACCAAATTCCTGGGTGCAAGCAAAGTTTCAGAGGGAATAACTTTGATTTTTTTTTATCATTAAGACTAAAAGAGCTCGATTCCCATTAAAAGTTAAATACTGAGTGGGGACCTGGGCAGATGTTTTTATTATTATTATTATTATTATTAT
>NW_010325709.1:1997-9348 GCF_000700745.2 Antrostomus carolinensis | reverse complement strand
GGAGATCGCCCGGGGTCATGCAACACACCTGCGCCGGGCAGGCCTCCGCCCCCGGCCCCGGCTCAGAGCCAGGGCGACCACGCTGGGTCACGCAGGTGGTTAGAAACAGGGATTTCTGTAAAAATTAAATCACAAAGTAACGGTGTTTAGGCAGCACTGCAGGCCAGGAGCAGTCAGAGCCCTTCAGCAGCGGTGCACCTTGGTTCTCTTTTAGACAGCGCAACGTGGACAGCTGCTGACCAAAATCTGCCACATCTGGATATGATATAAATACAGGCCTTAAAACTGAAATGTGTTTGGTTTGTTTTTTTTTTTTTCTTAATTATCTAAGCCTGTCCTTTGTTCTGGTTGTATTTACAGGCAGGATGATGAAGAGCAACAAGCAAAGACTGGCAGCGTGGAGGAATCTGGGCTCTTTCCCCTGTTTGCCAAATAATGGGGACAAGAGTTTGCAGATGGGGAAATATTTGGCAAATTCACTTTCTAAAAGAGGAGACATGGAGGAGATAAGAGGGAGTAAAATATCAGAGGAAAGTAGACTGTAGGGTGAGGTTTATTTGAGGTTTAAAAAAAAAAAAGGACAAAAAGTGCCAGTAAAGTTTGCAACAAGAAACCACCAATTTCCAAGCCAGAGAATCGTTCACTGTCTGACTCTTGATCTGAGTTACAGCAGCAAAAATGTTATTAGTCATGTTGTGTGACTCAGAAGCTATCGCAAAATGGAGGAACCCACTTAGGAAAGAGCAGAACAATTTTTAAAAAGTCATTACAGAATTCTGGAAACCCTTTTTTTTTTTTTCTTTCATACAGAATGTAGACTGTAAATAAAATGGCATCGAGTTAGTGCCTGCTAGATCTGAGTCTAAAAAATTACAAAATATGATCCAAAAATGACAAAGTTTCGCCAATGCAGTTGAAAGTGAATTTGCAATAGTTGCACTTGGTGGAAACTTACAAAAGGACAACCACTCACACCAGCGTGTAATAGTACAGAGACACTCCTGCTGGTTTTAGAAGCCATAATTTTAACATGACACCTGGTTTTTCCTTTTGCTTTCTGCTTCGTTAACCTCGAGTCTTTCAAGGAAATATAAGCAAGGAATGTTTACCACCCTGTCTTACTTTCTTTACTATCTATGTAGGCAAAGCATTGGCCAAAAGTCACTGTGGAAATTGTTCTCAGATAGTAAAAATGTCCAGAGTTTCCACACCACCCTGCTAATTGCAACCTGCAAACATACCAATTTGGGACAAGATAGAAGGGATCTGGCAACGCCTCTGTGATCTATGCGGAATTATTTACACTTAATAAAGATAGTTAGACAATGATAAATCAAATCCAGATTTCATGATATAAACAGCTTATCAAGGGAATTTCATTTCAAGCAGCAAAGAAATGATATTACAATAAAGGAAAAATATATGGAAAGTTATTTTGTGTTTGTAATAAGTTAGAACCGGCTGCAGGCTTCTGGTTCATGGTATTTTTTTTTGTGCATTCAGAGTTCATCTCTCTGCCTTAGCTTTTCAGTAGCTGTTAGCGAACAGATGCTTCAAACTATTGTGTAGCTGTGTGATGCTGTATGCTGATAAGAGAAAATGAAGCTGTTTGGTAGTTCTAATGAAGCCTGGATTAATGGTCAATTAAAAGGTACTGTCATTGCATGCCCCATCCAAGTGCAATGGCTTATGTGAAGATGATCTCCTCTCTGAAGGAAAGATCTCTTCACATCGGTAAGCTTTGGACTGGAAGGGATACCCTAGAGATCATTGTTATTTTAGAATGTAAATATCAAACTTCTCAAACCCTGATTTATTTATTTATTTATTATTTTATCTCAGACATTTTAAAATCCCATATCATGATGTGACTCAAAAGGAAGGAAGGTGGATGTTTTGCAATAAGAGGTGGATCTGCTGCTTGGCAAAAAACAAACAAACAAGTCAAACTTAACCATGTTTATAAATAAACTGCTCTGAAAACATGTCTCTGCAATCTTCTTTTCCTAAACATTCGTCAGTTCTCTCTCTGCCTTTTCATCCTTCAAGGTACTGATGTAAATATCAGCCTTGTGGGTTGGTCTGGATTATTCCAGTTGAGAAGGAGAAACTTGCTGGCCAGCGTGACCATGGTAGATGTTAACACTGATGGTAGTGCTGCTTAAAAAGGAAACTTGACTAGCAGTGACATCCCTGAAGGACCGATTTCCCACTGTGAATGCATCCTATCATTGTAGAAATAAATACTGGCAGATTTATGCAACCTTAAAACAAATAGGAGATTCTCAGGGACATCCCCATAGCAGGTGCAAGTAGTCCTAAGCATCCTTAGCCTCTACGCTGAGCCATATAGATCTGAGCCACGATGGGAAGTGTATATAGCTGCTTAAAGCATGAAGTTATCTCTCTGCCTTACATTTCTCTCCACAGCTGAGCTGGGATTAGTTCAGGTGGAGCAAGTCAGGTTCTGCTTGTGCCTGTCCTGTGAGTAGTGGGTGGCAAGATAAGGGGTAAAGTAGGTTGATTGCAATAGTTTCAATTGGCAGAATTTAAGTTCATTAATATCTTCAAAGTATTAGTGAATGTTAGTGTAGCATTTTAAGCACTTTGGAAATTTGCATCCAGTATTTTCTCTCTTAAGAATGTCAGATTACAGGGAAATGGTGCTAAACTGGATGAAATCTTCTCTCTGTCCTGATAACCTTTTCTCAAAAGTAGCCAGTTCCTGAAACTTTATAATAAATTGAAACCTCCCCAAAATATGTATTAATCTTTTATGACTTCTCTCCCAAGATGATCTCTTCATTGCCCAAGGCATGAAAATTGATTATCTTTAATATGATTTTAGTTTGCATTATAAGAGGTTTGAATAGGGAAAGTAAAGTACCCAGAATTTCTTAAAACCTAACATCTTGGGCTTTGGAAGTGGATCCACAAGTTGTCTGTTTGCAAAG
Organism: Antrostomus carolinensis; assembly: GCF_000700745.2. Classification (NCBI taxonomy): domain Eukaryota; kingdom Metazoa; phylum Chordata; class Aves; order Caprimulgiformes; family Caprimulgidae; genus Antrostomus; species Antrostomus carolinensis. Next base: position 6,394 of record NW_010325709.1, on the reverse strand, counting down.
TGTTTCTCTGTGCTGTTTCTAGCTATACTGCATTGTAACTCCATTGAGTGCTATATACTTCTGTTAGCAAATGAGGTATGAAAGGTAATCCTGATCGGTTTTCACTCTGCCCTCAGAATCATGAACATCTTATTCAAATCTATAACCCTTTTGCTGTCCAGATTTTTATCTTTGTTACTTAAAGTAAGTGCCATTATAATTTCAACCACTGAACTTTAGAATTTCCCTCTAATCTGTCCTTTAACGACAAGAACAAGACTGAGGAATTGTTCCTAATTAGATGTATCACAGGTCAATGACATCCGTATCAATAGAGCATTATGTGTATATATATATATATATATATACACACACACATCCCCTTTTCTTGCGTTTAGGCTTGTTCCTACAACTGTAGTTGACATACCTTGTCAAACTTTAGTAAATTAGCCATGAGGGCCAGCAGGTGTTAATTTTCTTCCTAGGAGTTTCCAGCATTGAGTTATGACATATCCAGTCTAGTTCACTAATACTAAAGCTTATGGAGAAATTTTCATAACACTGATACTGGAAGAAGACACAAAATTTCTAAAATGTTTTTCAAGTCATGTCCCATGTCTTTGTTTTTCATTCAAAGCATTTTCTTTCAGTTCTCTCCTTTATTTGTGATTAAGTCTGTTGTATATTGTTCATTTAACATGGTGTTTTCAGGTACAGAATAGTATTTTCGAGGGACTGAAACATCTGTCTGCAGTTGAGTGCAAAATGCCCTTCTAGTGACAGCACGTGAATTTGCTTCCAAGTAAACCAAGGCTTAGACTAATACGTGAACTTCGGGGTCACAGAATAATGGTGTGGGATGGAAAACTAAGAAAAAAAAGGTTTTTATTAAAGGCCTTGAGATGTGAATTCACAAATATTTCAGCCTGGATTAAATTCCTTGTTAAGGACTAACCTCTGAAAGCATCTACTTTCTGCAACATCTGCTGTGGAAGAGAGACTTGGGCACTGGAGCTGTAACTACCCTCTTGCTAGCTTGAGAGAGGAACAGATGGAGTCTCAGGGAAGATGTAGTACTGAAATCACTGCGATTTGGACCTCACTTGTAGTTCTTTAATTTCCCCCCAGAGAAAATTGTCAGATCAGAGCACAGGCACAATATATTTCTGCCTTTGTGTGTATGTGCCTTACTGAGTCAGAATCTGGCCTCGATCACTTCCTATGCTCCGGTGACCTCTCCACATGAACCTCCTCAGCTGTGAATAACTGCAGTAATGTAACCTTGTATGATTTCACTTGAACAAGTAAATAAGTCTTGTTTTTCACATTTATAACGTGAAAATAGGAAAGAAAAAAAAAAGAAAAGCTGAATGAAACCAGAAACTGTGATTTTGTTTGCCAAGACGCTTGCATTATCTCAACAGCAGGGATGTGTCCTGCAGATTTAAATCTGGAAAGTTCATGTAGCTATTTAATCTGGGCACATTATGTGCTTTGATTGGCCCTGAAGGAGAGTTTGTGTGTGTGTGTGTGTGTATGGGAGAAGCACTCTAAATCTGGTTTCAAAATAGCGGTTTAATAATAGAAATAATCTCTTACACCATAGTTTTGTTTGCAGCACATTATGGGAGTTGTCCATGTATTGTAAGTGGTGTGAAATGCTGAGGAGCGCACACCTGGGTCACTGGGAAGTGGACCACGTGTCTGGGTGGGTCTATGAGTGCAAATGTTTCTGGAAACGTTAAAAGGAGTTAAATTTTGATGATGTGGGATATGATCTGTGTGTAAGGTCTAAGGGGTGGTTCTGAAGAAGTGTGATTTTCTGGGGCTCATTCTTCAGGCTGGGTAGGAGCAGACTGGAGGTTTAAAATGTAGAGACCTGTAGAGAGTAAGAATCACTGCTGATGGCACATCATTTCCAGTGGCAACTGAGATTATTAAAGAACACTGCTACTTCATTACGAGGAGAGTATCTTCCCTGCATAAGAATGTGATCAGTCTGGGTCTCTGCAGTCAATCTCTGCACTTACTGAAATTCAAGGGAATTCAGATTTAAAAATATTATTTATTTATTATTTACATTTTAAATGACCATTGTCTTTGAAATAGTTTGTAGTCCCTGCTAATAAAACTTTTTTTTCTCCTTTTTCCCCCCCAAAACATTCTCCAAGATTGTTTGATTCTACTTTCAAATGTGGAAGCATGGACTCATCTCTACTAAAACACCAAAAAATAAGCTAGGAGTCCGGATATATTGAACAGGAATACAACTGGTTCCTGCGCTGGGAGAGGAAGGAAATTGGGTGGTTCGGGTTGTAGAATTACTGGTAAGTTAAGAAAATGTATTTTAGTAGGCAGACCGTTTTCAATACTGATGAAGAAGCTTGGCATTGAGAGAAATATGATTTCCTGTAATCAAGGTGCTGGGAGTTGTTTGCCAGCTACTAATGCCTTTAGGGAAATCTGGTAGCAAACCGTGCAAATGAAAGAGATATTAACAAAGATTGGCTTCATTTTCTTTAGGGCAAAAACATAAAAAGTTATGGTGTTTCATATGTCCTACTGCAGTTGGTTTAGTTATCTCCTGGCTGCTCTATTCCAGAAGATGTTGGAAAATACTTTGACAATACTGGTGAAGCTAACCAGTATAAATTTTATCTGTTATGCTACAGAGAAATTTGTGTGGTAAAAAGGCTTATAAATGTTAAATAAGATGAATTTTTAGTCAATAAGGCCACTGATAAATCTCCTGTTCAGTTAAGTGTGCCTGGAGCTTTTGCAGCTATTGCCAAATTCCAGCAAGGCTCAAGCATTTCCAATAATTATTACAGCAAAATTTACAGCGTATTTTTTTTTTCCTATTGACATACTAAACATATTTGCAGTAGAACACATCCTTCAAGTGATTGGGTTATTGTAACCTGTGTAGAGATGTACCCATCTTTGTAATCATCGTAAATTATTTGAAAAGCATTCTTAATAAATAAGTCTTTTTTTTTTTCTGAATGAAGATTTCTCCTTCATTCCTGTGTCGCAGGCAGGTGAGGTTGCCAACAATTATTTGTGCCGTTGCATTCACAGAACTCCCGGTGTCAGTGGCTTTGTAGGAGTTGATGAGGCACTGGAAATTAAATCGAGTTAATTCCTTTTGGTCATTGTAGCCAAGCTGTGTGTGCGTGTGCAAGGGTGTGTGCACCTCTACGTGTGCGTTTTATAGAATCCCATATTGTCATCTTAGAAATGAAACTGGTTGAGGTTGGTACTAACCTGCCCCTTGCATCCATGGAAATGGATATGATGATTGCTGTGTTGAAACGTGCGCTCAAATGCATTGGGAGTTTGATCCTATTTTTCAAACTGCCAAATAGATAATGTCAGAACATTTCTGAAATGGGATACTAACATCAAGATATACTGCGCCAATCAACTAACAGCAGGCAAAGTAGAGCGTAAAACTGTGGATGTGGGAGACTACTGCAGAATTTCCATTTTCATTCCCTATGTCAACAGCTTTGTAACTTACCTAGTAGATTGTTTTATGTTTTCCAGACATATTCTCAGTAGACCGCAAACACTACATTCAGCTCAGCCTTCAGAACCCAAAGAATTAGATATGCTGTAGTTTATGAAATGGATGTTTATGAAAGTATCCTTTGTTTGAATTGCTCGAAAACCCAACATGAATTCAAACTTTGACAGCGTAAGCAGAAAATAAGAGGACCATAGTGATCTCCCAAATGTAGCCTTAACTATTGAGGTTCTCATATTGAAAATGCAATTTTCTGTCTAGATGTTTATGAATGTCTTCAAATTCCCTTTCATAATAGCCCCTTTTTGACAGGCCTTTTTCAACTCTGAAATATGAGAAGAAAGGTTGCTGCAGAATGTAGTATATGCCATTATAGGAGGTACACCTCTGTCCCTCAAGCCAGCAGTACTCTTTTGGAAGTCAATGATGATCTATGCATGTGTAGGAGGTTGCAGAGCACAAGATCCATTGCAGAGCAGCAGGATTCTTTTACTGAATCACAGTAAGTTCAGGTGCTAAAATATGGTGTGACACTTTAGGGAGCCTGTCTATGTAAAATGTATGAATTCTGTGTGATTTTATAAACTGTGTGTATAACTCCAGCCTTGTGTAATCTTCAGAGTGTTAGCAAACCTCGTCACGTAGCCACTGAAGAACAGTCAACACTGTCAATATTGAATTACTCTCTACAGGTAGAAATGTGTCTGGTTTGTTATGGAGAGTGTCTACGTCAAAGGAATCCAGTTCCCCCCAATTTCCTGTGTGCGTTAGCACTGGTCTGCTAGAAATGGACAGCAGCAGCACAATCAGAGAGTCACAGAATCGCTTTGACTGCAAAAGCCCTTTAAGCTCATCGAGTCCAACCATGAACCCAACACTGACAAGTCCC
>NW_010325709.1:0-1627 GCF_000700745.2 Antrostomus carolinensis | reverse complement strand
CATGCTCCAGCACCTCCATGTCCTTCTTGGAGTCAGGGGCCCAACACTGAACCCAGTACTTAGGATGCAGCCTCACCAGTGCCCAGGACAGGGGGAAAAGAACTTCCCTGGTCCAACACAACAGAAATCAATGCACAGCAGAAAAGTAGGCACAAAACATACACTGATTCTACCTGTTGTCACTCCCATTTCCACATTGTCCTTGTGCTTTCATGAAAATCTGATGGCAAGTCTTTGTGTGCTTGGGCAGCTGATGGAAAACAAAGAGTCCCTTAGGAAGTTGGAGAGTCAGTGTTGGAGCTCCATGTCCAAGATGACTGGCAACCCAGGAGCAAGAGCCTGGGTTCTGATCCTTAATATCCAGTGCTGATGAAACTGCTCAGTCCCAAGCAGCTGAGAGCAGCCAAGGCCCAAGGTTGAAATCCATACAGCCACCTGAGGGGAGCTGCAAGAGAAAGCTCATGAGTGTTGGGATGTTTGGAGTTGCCAGCATGTGCATTTGGCAGTTTTGCAGATGATTCTACCTTAGCCCATCTAAGCGCTTGTCCTGGTTTTGTCTGGGATGGAGCTAATTTTCTTCTCAGTAGCTAGAACTACTACTACAATGGGAGAAATTGTTCTTTGTAGAAGAGGTAGAAAGGAGAATGATCTTCATTTTCTTTGTTGTCTATTGTCACCAAATGTTGGGGAAATTACCTGTTTCAGGGAAATACTGCTTTGAAGTTGTTGCAGAAGTACTTGATATAAAACCCTGATGCCATCCAGCATCAGTATGTTCTCCAGGAGAGCTGTTTGCTGCTGCAGTTGTGCTTGTGAGACTCCATCCCTGTCTTTGTCTCTGTTCCCTTGATCAGTCTTTACTGCCTTCTTTTTTTTTGTTTGTTTGTTTTCTATCTTTTTTTGAACATCCTTTTCTCCAACATAATTTGGACAAATTTCCAGTTAATGTTCAGCCCTGCTTGTAATTACCATGTTGAAAAAGGAACTGGAGATCAAGAACTTCATTGTCCAGACGCAGCATTCATTTTAGTGACAATAAAATCTGCCTTTTTTTTTTTGTTTTTTTGTTTGTTTCGAAGTGAAAGAAAAGGGACAAAGAGTTGCTGTTTTGACAAGTTAGAGCAGTGGTTAATAATTTCCTAGTTAAGGACGTAAATAAACCGCTGGTAGTAGGATGGGTTAGCAAAGACTAGTAGCTCCATACGTATTTCTCTAAAGGAAGAATATTTAAAGGGTGTTTCTCTGAGGGATTAGAAAAGCAAAGGGAAAGGCAGGAAGAAATGCAGCTCCTTGCCAAATAGCGCTGTGGAGTGGAAGCAGAAACCCTGTATAGCTGCATTGATGTGCTAAACTAGGGCACTGTCTTTACTTATTGTGTCTTTTATTAACATTTTGATAAAAATACAATGTACACTGCGAAGTAAATTGAATTCTGTAGTAATCTAAAGGGGTGTGAAAATATTTATCTTCTTTTTCCTTTTAAGTATCTGTATAGTGTGAATTGTCTCATGATAGTGTTAGGGGTCCTGTCCCTCACCGTGGTCTTGGCTTGGGTCTGGGTTCAGCTCCCCATTCAAACAGTAGCCAAAGTATATAATATATAGAATCATAGAATCCCAGACTGGTT
>NW_010325708.1:16087-25757 GCF_000700745.2 Antrostomus carolinensis | reverse complement strand
TTTGGTTTTTTGGGAGGTTTTTTAGTGGGTTTTTTAAGGCACGTAGTAAGTAAACAGTCAATGATAGTAGTACTCAGAAACCTAATTACTTTTTATATTTATAAAAAGGACCTGCATTATTCAAAAGAGCATATTTCAGTCAATTTTACTGATTATACCTCCAGTTGTGGAGAGTTTTGTTTGTATTGATCTAGTCCAGGAGTGGGAATGGCTCCAGAAATGCTATTCTGGTCTGGCTCATGTTTTGCATAATATAACACCCATTTCAAAAGTTTAGATAAATTTGTTCGCAGATAAGAACAACCTACAAGCTGTTAGTAAAAAGGAAAAGTGCATGCAAAAAAAACCCCAAAGACCAAAAAAAAGCACAGCCTCACACTTGACCCTTTAAGCAGCACTGCTGTCCTGGCAGGCTGAGAGCTGCGTGAGAAACTGCTCTTGTAAAATGCTACTTCTGTGTTTCTTTCCCGCATTCATTTTTGTCCTTGCTTGATGCACGGCGAGCTAATAAACTGAGCTGAGCTGTGATTTTGCAGTTGCTTTGTACTGGACTTCAAAATTTAGAGCAGAGTAGTATAGTCTTAAAGGGCATCTTCCGAGAACTAACTGTATTAGGATGGTGTTTCCTGCCTCATCTGACACGTCTCCGCTGTTCGTTCAGTCCGGTGACTTGTGGAAAGGCAATGTGGTTTTTGCTATTGCCTCTTACTTAATTGCATAAACCTGGAGTCTTAAGGAAAGTGATGGGGAAAACAATGTTGGGTATAAGCCTTCTGCTCAGATTGCTGTTGGCTTGTCCAACAGACCGTTCTGAGCATCAGCTGGATAGGGAGACTATTGGATTACCCAGGTCAGCTGAATGCACAGGTCTCTTCAGCTTTGGGTCCTTCAGTCTGTGATTGACACACCTCTGTTCAGTGTCCGATTCCGTCATTGGCAGAACTGGTAGGGACTTGGCTGAGACCTGGCTTTATCCCTTTAGGTGTTATAATCAACTAATTTTGCATTTTTCCAGCATTTCTGAGTTTTCAGCCTTTCTGCATTCGGTGGTAAATGCCAGTGCTTCATCCTGTTTGATGAGATGTGTTTAAATTGCTGAGATGATCATGGGCCATATTCGTAACTTCCTATCTCTATTGCTGAGATTCAAGTAACATGCTGGGTTTTTTGTGTTTGTTTTCAGCACCCAATGTTATGAATAATTCAGCATTTTTGTTACAATTACTTGTGTCCTGTATGCAAACTGTATTTCCTTCTCTGCCCCCATGCCCCTCTTCCACACTCATCCTGATTGGCCTGTGGATTCTTGCAGTGTGTGCCGGCACCGAGAACAAGCTGAGCTCCCTCTCTGACCTGGAGCAGCAGTATCGGGCCCTGCGCAAGTACTATGAGAACTGCGAGGTAGTAATGGGCAACCTGGAAATCACCAGCATTGAGCACAACCGAGACCTCTCCTTCCTGCGGGTAAGAAAGCTTCTTTTTTCCTTCCCTTTGTCTTCTGTGTTGAGAGGAGTATCTACAGGTGCTGGGCTGGAGGAGGGCAAGTCTCTCTCCTACCAGCTTCACCGCATTAGAAGAGGATAATAAATGTCACCGATACACAGAGAACAAGAGCAATGTCATTGCTGTGACAGATGATCTGAGTATGCGTCGTTTAGATTTATCCAGAGCTTGAGAGAGAGAGAGTCATGTCACTGTGCAAAAAGGTGACACCTTGCAGGTCCCTATCACTGTGTGTTGCCAGCAGATACAGAGCTGGTAAGGTTGGGTTTAGAAGGTCAGAGCATCAGGCAGATAAGCACTGGAGGCTTGAAGTAGCTAATCCTAATAAAATGCTATGTATGGACTGATTGATAGACTAAGCAAGGGAAGAACACTGGGCAATGTTTGTGGAGCATTTAAGAAAAAGAAAAAAAAGGTGATTGCTGAATGAACATAAAACCTTCTTTGTGTACGAGACTGGAGTTATGAGCCTAATTGAATCTCCAGCATCCAGAAGTCTGTGGTAATGAAGGCTGTCCTGACACCATGGAGCCTAGGTTGTGCACTCCCTGAGCCCTCCACACTCCAGATTTTGAGTAAATATCAAGCTTTTGGCCTTTGGTTTTGTGAAGGAACATTTCAGTGTGGTTTGTGCGTTGCTGTTAATATGCTAAGCAACCAGAAGGAGGGAAAGGTGAATGCCAACTTAAAAGAATTTAAACCCGTCGTTATTTGGCATTTCAAAACTGATTATGTTTGAGAAATATCACCATAAAGGAGTGATCCAGTGCACTCAGGTGGGCATCTGAGGGTGCTGCAGACAATGTGAACCGCAACATGGAAGAAACTGGTACGTGGGTATGAGGGCCAGAGTAGAAAAGGCAGCCTGTGGCAGTGTGGTTGCAGGCTGTGCTGGTCATACTCTCCAAGAGAAGTTGTCAAGCCATGACAGAGAGAAGGGTTTGCACTGCTCATATCATGGGGTATCTGTCGCTCCCATACGCTTCCGCAGAATGCTAATGTAATTTTTCAAGCTGTGTGTCTGTCTGTAACAGGCACTTTCATAAAAAGCACGTAGAGGGAGCGGCAGGTTTAGATCTGGCAGCAGGAAGAGGGTGGCAGGAGTCAGCCCTGGCAGATTGTGTTACACTGTCGTTGGGTTTGCCGGGGCTCGGGTGAAACTAGTGCTCAGTTTCAGCTTGCAAAAATATGGACTTTCGTTATGGGTTCTAACAAGGCACAGCAGATCCTCCCAACAGTGTGTTTCACTTTGCTTCACATTCAGTTTGTTGGGGATTTCACAGGATTTCCACTCCATACTTTGGCCTATATTTACTCAAAGTGTATACCAGGCTGCTAGAAGATGTGCAAGCAAAAGTCTGCTACTAGGTATGTCTGGAGTGAAGTTTGGGGTGCTAATTGCACTCAGACTAACAGGTTGCTTGTTAATTTGAGCGACGAATGCCTAGGAAGTAAATGCTATCTATACATTTCACAGTTGTGACAGGTGGGGAAAAGACATATGCCTGTGCTCTGAAATAGATACAGCCTTGGTGCAGCTGGACTAACTGGTTTCCCACTGCCTTAGACAGGCGGTGGTTAGATACCTCCGGCACGGGCAGGATCCTTGCACTGATCCAGGCATTGCTGGAGTTTCAAATGCCTCCTGAAACTCCTGTCTGGGCTGTTGTGCAAGGCTTGAATTCATCACAAACAGTTCTTCTGCTTCGGCTTTCCTTCCTTCTTACACTGTCTGCTGGTAGGTAAGAAAAGCAAATTATTTGGAAATTAGGGAATTAACGTACCTTGTGGAGACGTGCCATAAGCAGAGTAAAATATTGATGGGAAGTGGGCAGTAAAATCAGTAAATGAGAGGAAGAAAGAATGGCCCTGTGTAGTAAATTAAGGTAGTTTGGATACTTACACTTTTTGCTGACAGTTACTATCGCTTTTTTATTAGTTTTATTACTTTACTTACCCGAGACTGCTGTCTTGCAGATATCTCAGTAAAAGGCAGAACGTGAAACAAAACCCCCCCAAACTGGAAGTCTAGTTAATATGATAAATTGTAGTCATTAAAATAGAAAACCAAACAGAGGAGAACATGTTCTTGGTGAGGCAAATAAATAAATGTTGGCATATTTACGCTGATAACTCGCCATTCATTAGTCAGGCAGTATTACTTGTTTTATCATTTTAAAAATGGTTTTAATGGCCAAATGAAGGTGGCAGATGGGAGATAACTAAAATAAAGGGTATTTGTATCTCCCAGACTTAAATATGGTGAACTTGTCATGCAAGATGATGCTCCTCCAACCTTTTCCATTTATTCATAGTCTCTATGCAAAAATTGCCCTCTTTCTCCACCAAATAGACTTCAGGTGGGCAGTTGATGTACCCCTGGGTGATCTGTACGTCCGAGGGATGAGTACCATGGCCTTGTGTGCCTGCCTGTCTTCTCATTAGTGCTCAGCTTAGCTGGGCAGCCTCTCACTGCAGGACAGAGGGAAGACCTAGCAAGCTAGGCATGTGCTGAGCCTTTTTATTAGGCAGTAGTAGACTAATACTGTAAATGAATTGAAGTGAAAAACAAAACAGAACAAAACAAAAAAACCCAACATAATTTTATTTACCCTGCAGAGGAACATTAAAAGATCAGCATCCCATCTCTCATACTTATTTAGACATTTATTCCCTAAGTGGATTTTTGCTTTATGTCTGTGGGTTAGCTCTCTGGATATCTGTTGATTAAGACTCAAAAGGGCTGCCTATCACCTGAACGAAATGCTCAGTCACTTAAACTTCCAGGCCTGCCAGCCAAGGCATGGCTTTGAGGACATGAGGAGCTCCATTCATGTAAGAAGGGATTCCATACCTTAGTGCTTTTTTCCTATCATTTTCATACGTGGGCAGAAGAGGAGTACAAATCTGCTGGTTTACTTTTACGTAGTTTATTTTTGCTTCTGGCTGTGTTATAGTCTTGGCAGTGTTTGCCTGTGGCTGGCCAAAACAAGGGTGAGCAATTGCAATGTGAAGTTGTCCTCTGCACATTCTACCCTTCAGCTTCATGAGCTCTGTTCCTGCAGCTCAGTGCTGCCCCACACCACAGCCACAACAGGAGTCCTGGCAGAAGAAAGGAGCACTTGGCAGGTTGAAAAGATGTGTCTAAGCCTAAGTGCTGGGAAAAGCAACATGTTTCTGACTGTGGACTGATAGCTGGTTCTCTTTGTAATTCTTCTGAGGCTCAATTTACCCACAGAAAATGGAGACTGGGGTAATTTGGTCTTTGGAGTGCCACCACTACAAGCTTTGTCAGTGCAGTGAGGCTTTGGTTTATGTTGGTCGTTGCTGCTGGTGTAACACCTCCCTGTCATGGCCAAGGTGTAGGAGGGAAAGGCACTTACTGTTTCCAAGAGCGTGATTGAACTGGGCAGGACAAATAATTGGGTGGAAAATAGACCCTGAGAGCTCCCTTGTCTCTGTTGCATGTCCAGACACACCCAGGAAGTCGGCAGTGATGGTGGGAAGAGCTTGGGCTCCATCTCCTGCTGCTTCCCAACCCACCAGCATCCTTCAACTAATTGCACAGGCCAGGTGTTTTTTTATGGGACTTACTCCATAAAACTAGCTAATGGTTGAGCTGGTGCATGTCTTGAGCCTTGTCAAGGATAGAGCTGAAATTTATTTCCCTGGTTTGGATTTCAGAAAAAATCTCGAGAAAAGCTCAGACCATGCACTGATTCATATTGCAAAGAACTTGCAGCCTATTTTAGTTTCACTTGTCGAAGCTGCCAGTTTGTGGACAGTTCTTATTTCTTAATAGTATCTCTGTATTCGTTTTTTTAAATGAAATACACAATTAGTATACCACAAAACAATCTTTGGCAAGCAGTCTTGTTCTATTAAACACATTTGGTAAATGAGAGTTATCTTTGACTAATTCCCAGGCTTTTAGCAATTCACAGTCAATAAATTGTCTTCTTGTGCCTGGATTTTATTTAACCAATTCAGGTTATTTATTTTTGAAGACATGACCAAAGTTCTGTGCCTGTTCCCTGCAATAACTCTCCCAAATGATTATGAAACTTATTTCTAACCGCAATCAGCAGCCTTCGGAAATGATCTACCGCTGCTTTATAAATTCTTTTTTTTCTCATGTACCTCTCTAGTGCCTCTGTAGCACCCTCAGCTACAGCTCCATTGGCAGCTATCTGCTGCTGTTTGACAGAGTGGGCGTTCCGAGGTGGGCAGTTTTACAGCCGCTGCGGTTACTGCAAAGACAGATAGCCCCATCTTCCCTTTGTCAGCACACATAACTGCCTGCACCGTGAAAACCTGTGCCGGCCCGTCCTCATTGCTCTCCTTACAGTCACGGTTATATTTTGTGGCAGATGGAATCTGAGGGTTTGAGTTTTATATATTTTTTGCTTCTGGTTGTGTTTATAGCCTTGGAGAAAGACAGAGTCAGACAGACCTCTCTGAGAGGGGAGAAGAGGAGAACTGCCGGAGCAGCCGTGGGAAGAGTTAGTTGCAAACCATGTTGCCTGGCCCCTAAGCATTGGGAGCTGCTTCTGGTTAAAAAAAAAACCCCAAAATAATGTATTTTTTTAAAAAGCTTTTGGGTCTTTTATAGCAAAATGGGTCTAAGCAGACTCTTCTGAAGGCTCTGGTGGCTGAGCTCAGTGGAGACATGGACACGGAGAGAGCCTACAGTCTGAACAGATGTGTCGGGACAGGGAGCGCAGAGACAGGAGGGTTTTACCTTGTCCGGTTTGCTCAGCAGATCACGTGTGGCTCCTGCAGGCCTGGCAGCACAGCCCTGCATCCTCTTCTGCAACAAAATGCTATCTTAATTCCCAGCTGACAGGTTTCAGTAAGGTCCCAGCCCAGCAGAAAGGGAGCAGGATGTGGAGCAGTGCCTGTCAGGAGTCCCCAGAAAGAGGATACAGAGTGGCTGTACCTGTGTGGAGGGGGGTTTTCCCCAGGAGTGTTTGGAAAGCATTGCAGTCCTGCCCTACACCAGCACAGGGATTTTGGGGAGGTTTGCTGGGCAAAGCTGCCCGGTAAGCATTTGTCCCATGGTGAGTTGCATCAGGAGAACCTCGCCAGCATGTGATGTCCTTGGCTGGCAAGAGACAAAGTGGCCTCCAGAGCTGGAAATCAAATACATGTATGTATATTCCTTTCTAATTTCTCTCCTAGTACCTTACCCTTAGAACACAAAGCATAAAAAGCTGAACGGTGTGCCAGCAGTGGTACAAAGGGCAGGGCTGTGTGTGCCACACAAATCTGGGTGGAAAGAAGACACCTTCAACTTGCTGCTTAAACCTGGCTAGGGCATCCTGCGCACATGGTGATGAAAGCAGCTGCTGTGCTGGGTGTGGGTTACAAGAGGCTGGTGGCATGTCAGGCCAGGCTTCTGGTGTGGGCAAAAAGTTTTACTCCAGTTGTGATCAGCTGCCAACCGTGCTGGATGAACCTGAGCCATGTTTAAAGTGAGTTGGATCCCAGACTCCTGGAGTGGGGTGGAGCAGAGGATAACTTCAGGAAGGACATGTGATACAGCTCTCCTTTGGGAGGACAGCTGCTTCTACCATTTCCCATTGCTTTTGCAGAGGCAGTATCTTAAAATAATCCCAGTGGTTTAAACTGGTCTCAGAATGGCCAAGGTGAGAAGCGTCCCAGGTTTGTGGGATCGTACAGCCCTGTCTTATGTTCAGAAGTAGGTAGTGAGATGGCAAGCCCTGGCTGCGGCTCTGGTGAGTAGCTGAGTGCCAGGCACTGTTATGGCAGTCGGTGTTCCCACTGCCCTGTCCCTTCGTGTGCAGGACAGTGCCTGGGTGGTCGATGCCTGGTCCCTGCTATTGACGATAATCATCACACACCATGTAGTCCCTGACCCTAATCTCACCCAGCTCCATCCTGACCCCACCACTCTTGGAGCCTCCCAGCTCATAGGTGAAAGGCATCCCGTGCTTGCTGGCCTGGATGTGTTTGGAGGTGGTACATTATTTTTGTGCTTCAGCCGCTTATCCCTCTCCTGTTACACTGGTAGGAGAGCATCTGTGTCTCCACAGTGTCTTCTCTCTTGTGCTGTCCCAGTCAGGCGTCTGTAATGCAGGTATGTCCTTCTCTGCTTCCCTTCCCCAAATGCTCAAAACCCACTTTTCACCAGCCTGGCTGGTTTCAACCCATTTTTGGTAGATACAGGACACAATACTGCTCAATTCATACCTCTGTCGAGGCTTCTTTGGTATAAACCTCTGGCTGCTGCTGGTGCATCTCCTCTGCTAGCTGGAACGCAATGGCATAGGGACCCTGTTCACACCACCCCTTCCTTCACCCGAAAAGCTGCCTGCAGGGACACCAGCCTCCCTCCCATCTGCCTCCCTCCCTGCCCTTCTGCCAACGTTTCCTCCTCGCACCTGGTCACACTTGGCTACTTGGGGACACAAATAATCCCGGGTGGCTGACAGCCACCCTGCGCCTGCCGTCCCACCCCTCTGCTGCGGTGGTTGCTCCCTCCCAGACCTCGGTGGAGCTGTGGAGCATTGAGGGTTGACCGAAGCCTTCTCCCCACCTCCTGTGTCCTCCTCACCCTGCCATGACAGCCCCACTTGCCACCCCAGCTATTTCTGTCCTCCTCTTCCAGAGCCTTTTTCTAACGTTGTTTACAAAGCCCCAGCAGCTTCATCTCTCCAAGCAGCTAATGCTTTTGTTAGTTTCCCACAGCCAGATTTTGACCCGGGTTTTATATTCCTCTCAGCCCTATTCTTTTATTTTTATAGCTGTCCAGGGCATTGGAACAAGCAGAATAACTGGGCTAGGAGGCTGCTTTCTCTTCTGTACACAACACCAACCTCCTGTCCCTAAAATAAACCGGCAAACCCACTTGTGCAACCTCTCTTTCTCCTCTTGTCTGTTCCTATCAGCAGTGCAACACCAGCAAGCAGCCAGGATCAGCTCTGCAATGGAGTTTGGGCTTTGCTTTCAGCTGAGAGAAATTTAAAGACTGTGCAAGCTTGGTTCTCTTCTGCTTGAAATAAATTTTTAGCTTCTGCAAAACAAACGTGGAAGAGAATTAATATACGATTAATCCTCAAGCTGGGTTTGCCAAGCTGTAAGCAAATATATGTCCATTAGCTATTGCCCCATTAATTCAGCGATTCCTTTTGGTGGCAGTTGGAAATTAGCCCTTGTGTTTAGGAGGACTTGTGTCACGTGCTGTGGAAATGCAGGCTCTTGTTTGGTGCAGGGACAGACTGTAAAGTGGCCCTTTGTGTCTGCGTGTGCCAGGTGCTGGGTGACCCCCCAGGGAGTGTTTTTCAGGGGAGGTTGTAATGGAGGAAGACTGTGGATGATGGCCTTTTCCAGGGGAGCCTGGGCCTGCTGGGGATGGTACCAGGCTGCTCATCGCATCTCATCTGCTGCAGGGCTGCTCTCGAGGGTGCTGCCAGAGCCGCTGGAGGCACGAGCAGCTGCATTCCCTTGTGACCACGTCCCCGGGATCGATTTGCTGTATAAAATAGGTGCTGTTGTGTGTGTGGAGTGACTAGCAGGTGGTGCCAGCAGGCCCTGCACCAACACGCACATACCCACGTGCAGGTAGTTTTGAGAGAACATCTTGCTGGGACTCTGGGAGGACATGGGAATGGATCCTAACCTGGGGCTTCATTTCCCCTTCTGTTGTGTTGGGAGCGGCCAAGAGCTTCCCCAGCTCTCCCCCAGCCTCCACCTCTATCCCCTTCAGTTGGGGGGAGCATCCTTCAGCTCTATCACATGTGGAGATGAGAGGTAAAGATTTGAAGTCCAGGATGATTAAGGAGTCTCTTTAAATTGTCTTTTAGCATTTCCCTTTCAGCTCCCATTGCATGGGAGGCAGCCCACCTCCGGCCGCCCGGGAAGCCTGTCTGATTCATGTGCGTGGCAACGGTAGCAACTTTGGAGCTGGAGAGAGATAAAAGGAGCCTGACTTAAATTATTCAGAGTAACCCAGACCCACGCACATGCTTGACATCAGTAATATCCTCTTTGCTTGCTATCCCATCTTCATGGTTGCTGCAAAGCTGCCCTTCATTGGGCAGAGCAGAGCACTGGGGAGGTGATGTAGGGTGGCTTCCCCATGCCAGGAGGCTGCACCATTGGTTCTTGCAATGTGGGGTGAGAGTCTGACTGTCTTACTGGTCCT
>NW_010325708.1:15737-16072 GCF_000700745.2 Antrostomus carolinensis | reverse complement strand
TCTCTCGAGCAGCTTTTGGGTGCTGGGGAGGTGGCTGCAGGCACAGGGGAGTATGGGAGGCACAGCATGGGAACGATGGGGTGCCAGCCATGGCTGCAAGTGATGTTTGATACTCAACACTATTGTCACCCCCTTCCCAGCATCATTGCTGGGAGATTATGAGGTGCAAGAGGCCCTAGTGCCAAAACTCTGCCCAGGATGTGGGGTTCACCACTCCAGGTAGAGTGCTTTACAGGTTTGGCAGAGGTAAGGTGGTGGATGGGCAGCTCAGCCTGGGCAGCACATGGAGGAGGTTAGTGGTAGGGGAAAGCATTGGGAGGAGCTGGCGAAGTCTG
>NW_010325708.1:380-15596 GCF_000700745.2 Antrostomus carolinensis | reverse complement strand
TTCCTTTCCTGACAGCCTGCTATGCTGGGCTATATTTGGGGGCACACGCTGACCCCAGCCATTCCCTTCATGGTCAGTGTGTGCTGGTGGAAGCATGTTACTCCTTGGGCAGTATCTGCTGGAGATCTTCAAGGTGCAGGTAAACCTCCTGCCTGGCTCTGCCCCGTGTCCACCCAGGGCAGCACCTGGGCCAGCACTGTCACCTCGCTTGTCGGCTGTATGACTTACCTTTGTGCACGGCCAGCCAGATATGTGACAAACTGGTTGTGCTGGTCCTGGCATGCAGAAGCTTAGCCACCAATGAAAATACAGATCAGGACTCAAATTCTTAACGGGAGTAAAAGCAAACTGTTGAGATTCATGGCTCTGTCTAGGCTTGGTGTTTATTTTTTTATTTTAAATTAAATACAGACTATTAATTTATTTCTGTTCCTGTTTAGTGTCTCAGCAGACTCTTCCTTCTGTCTGTCCATGAAGGGATTTGACACTGTCAGCTCCTGCACAACTGCAGGAGCTAAGTGTGGCTGAGCCAGAGCCCAGAAGCTACTGTGTTGGGTACTATAAAAATGCTGGTGGTAGAGGCAAGACGTTATTAAAATAAAACAGTGCAAACCTTCTTAATTAGGTGTTGTTTCTCTTAGAAGCTGATCTTTCCTCTAGGCCAGTGAAACCAATTATGCCTTCCCTTTCAACCACTTAATGCTGTTAATGATCTTACTCTTGTAAATGTAAACCTCTCCCCTACAATGTGATGGGAAATGCTGGCCTAATGGAACCTGGACTAAAGCAAACAATGGAGTAAAGTTAAACCAGTCAACGGGGGAGGGGGGGAAGCAAAAAAAAAAAAACCCAACAAAACCAAACCCAAACACTTTAAAAATATAAATTAATTTATTAGGTTATAAAGCAAATGAGGAGTTTTCTTCCAACCATAGAAAGAAAAGTTATTTGGCTAAATGGTGAGTGTAATGAGTTTCCAAGTCTAGTCTTAACCCGAGCTAGGAGATGGCATAAACTCCACTGTTTCACACTGTTAGTGACAGGCTGTACTCAGGTGTTGTTAAGTCTTATTTATTCTCGTCCATCAGCCCTCTCAGATCTTTCTGTGGAACAGAGATTGAAGTCAGGAGGCACAGCTGAGGTATAGATGGACACACAGATACATATGTAATTGTGGTATAGCAGCCTGCGCCAAGTGGAAGTATTTTATTCTTTCTTTTCAGTGACACTTTTCTGTTTTCCTGAGCATTTAGGCAATACGATGCCAATTTTTCTTCTAGCCCTCTGTTCCTCCAATCCCATTTTACTATGGAACAAAATGAAATTAAACAAACCGACTGTCAGAGAGCTGAATAATCTTGCATTGTAATACACTGACTCAAAGTCCTGGATCAGTGTGCTTGAATTGCTGCTAAAAGCTGTATGAAAGGGAAAGCAAAGTCTTTTGCTGTAAGCTGTGTCAAGGGGTGGAGGAGCAGAGGGACGGATGGAGGCTTAGCCAACAGTTTTTGTGCTAAACTGGATCAATTTTAAAGGCTTTCACTGTAGATGCCTGCCGGAGGGCTTTAACAGTTCAGAAATGTCAGCACAATTGTGCAGATTGCAGCATTCAGCAACACTCCCACCCCAACCCTGGTACTAGCACTGGGCCATCTAATTCCAGCCCCACGTGCCTCACGCAGGCATCCTGTGTAGGTGCCCGGGAGGGCTGGGGCAGAGGGAGAAGTTGGCCTTCCCCAGCATCCACCTCAAAACCAGCATGTCAAGGGAGTGTTCACAAGGATGTGTCTTAGCAAAAGCCACTCCATTGTGCGGGGCTGGTTTGAGGAGCCAGGGAGTTTGGAGCTGGCCAGGGGGTGATAGTGGATGTGTCTTCCTGGGATTGAGGGTGGGTTTGGTCAACCCAACAAGCAGCCAGCAGGGATATCTCTGCTAACAGTATGCTGGCTCTGGGTGCTGAGTCTTGTGGGGTATGAAATCAAGTACTACTGATTTCTCAGGTGAGATGTCCCTGGCGTCAAACGTCATCACAGAAAGGTGGAATTGAGAGGTTGTGGTTAAAGTGACAAGGACCTTGTTCGAGGCAGTACTTCTGCAGGTGGTTAAGTGCCACCAGTCCCATTGACTTCTAGTACTCATGTTTGAAGTTAAGTAGAAGGGTAATGGTGTCTGCATGCTGTATTGAATAGTGTGTAGTGTTTATTTTCCCCCTTTGGTGGTGATTAGTCCTACCAGAGAGAGGGAATGAAGTGCTTTGAGGTACTGTGTGAACATAATAAGCTCGAAAATGTCAAAAGGCAAGGTAGAAATATCATGCTGACTTTGACAGACCTGCTCTGTTTTGTGTGGGAAAGATAATAGGGATAGCTTAATGTTGCTCACTGGACAGAGAGGCTATAACAAGAATACACTTCGTAAGAGAGTTTATTCTCATGCTTTAAGAAAACAACTTTAATGAGCCCAAGATGGAGATGCGACCCTTGAAGTAAATGTTGTTCAGTTTGAATAGGATGGAAGGGACATAGCCAAGGGGTCCAGGATCTTAAATGGTGGACAGAGCCTGATGTAGCCAGTCATTCTGATTTCTTATGTTTTGGGATTGATTCAGATCCTAAAGTGTCAGCAAAGAAACTGTAAAATGTTATAAATTGTTTCATAATCGGCGTGATGGTGGAAGTATCTGCATCTCGCTGCAGGGAACAACTCATAAAACACTGACAAGGAAACCCACTGACACCCGTGGCTGCAGGTATCTTGCTGCCTCCAAACGAGAGGTATGGAGATACGGAATGTCATTACTTTAAACACTTTTCATATCAGCATTGCTGGTTTACACATAGAAGAACCCCTCCTGCCTTTAATTTGAAAGGGGCCTTCTGAAAACAACCTCCCCAGCCCCGTACGCATCAGCTTCCCCTCCAGAAAGGGCTGGAGGGCAGGAGAGGGTGAAAGGGATGATGAGGTGTGTGTCGTATTGCTGCTGCGAATCAAAAGCAACAACCCTGTGTAAAACATACCTCAGGAATGGAAATAACAGTTCATCCTTCAAAAGTATGGTGCAGGGTGAAAGCCTAAGAAAGGAAAATCCATAATGAGTATCAGGGAATTAACGGCTGTCTTTGCAAAAGTGTGGAATAACCTCTTTGGGAAGCAGATGATGTTGCTGGATTCCTTTCCAACCCACTGAGTGATCTACTAGAAGAAAGTGTATCTGTTATAAGGAACTGCCTTACATTGATACGGGTGTGGAAAACCAGACCTAATAGGTCCCTAAAAGACTGCTGTTACTTTTGAAATACTGGTTTTTAATTTTTCTGGAGTCTGGTGAATTTTTAAGTAAGCAGAAGAATTTGTAAGATGGGTTACCCTCCTGCTCTCCAAGATGGTGAGCTCAATGCTGTCCCTGCTGCTGTGGTAGCCAGTCTCTGGAGCCTGGTTAGGTGAACATGTTTATGTTTCAGTTAACTTCAGGTTATTTGGAAAAGGCTCTTGTAGTTGAAAGTACAGAAGATGATTAAGGAAAAAGAAAAGGAAACTGCAAATCTCTGTCCTCCATGCGTTTCTTTTCCATTTGTTTGATGTTCTCATGAGCAGGTGGTGCCTTGCCTTACCTTGCCTAAAATAGGGAAACCTATTAAAACCAGCCGTTGCAGGAATCCCTCTGGAAGGGCACTGCAGAAAGGGATAGGGTGAATTTCAGTTCTCAGTCACTGTCAGAGATTTGCAAGCAGAGAAAAATAATAGGGAAATGTTTGCAAATATTTATGCTGTGTTAAAACTACTGTAGGGAGCAGAGACAGCCACACAGCTTAAACCTAAAACGTTTAGCCGGTATTTGATGCAGTCACAGTTATCTGACCGGCGGCTGGGTATCCTCCTTCCCTGCCTTTTCTGCCTATTTGTTTCCTGAAAATGCTGATATTTGTAATTGAGGCCAGGTAAGGTCTGTCAATTTAGCAAACCACGAGCTGATCCCAGCCACGCTGTCAATTAGCTCCAGTGCCTGGTATGAGTGTGGCTGGAGGTTACGGCAGCAGTGCCCGGTAATGACGGCGGATGCTGAAACACACTCCCTTGTCAGTTAATCATTTCAGTGCCAAAGTAATCATTTGATCTCAGCAGAACAGCTGGTTTTAAACTACAGATTATCCACTACTTCATCTCCTCACTTAGCTGCAGAGCTGATTTGTTTCAGCTATAGATCAATTATACCCCCAAAACAACACTCAGTTCGCTCGTACCATGTGAAATGAAGATAAAATGGGTTCAGGCGCTAACGATAGATCTTCCATTACAGACCCTCCGTCCCTGCACATAAAATACCTGTCACCCAGGAGTGAGTATTCATTCATTCCTGGAGTTAGTCCTGCTCATTTCATTAGGATACAATGAATTATTTTAGCAGAACAATGCATATATAAGAATAAAATGTGGTTAAAAGGGCATTTATTTCTCACGCTGCCTATAAGTGTCCCTGGTCGGGTGACACCAAGATCAGTCAAACTGATCAAGTGTAAAATCAAATCTGTATGGTTAGAGCCTGTATGGAAGCAACGTGTATTGTGTGCAAGGAAATCCTGTCGTTCCAAAGCAAGTTGTTTCATGCGATCTTTTCCTTGACATTATTATTGCCTTTTGATAAAAAATTTCTCCATTACTGGCCAGTGAAATTGGGAAGTTTTGCTTCATTTGCAGTGAAGACCCCTCACCTTGTAAATCGATCTGGCACATGCTCAGCTGGTGCACGCCTAGACTATGCTGATGAAACAGCAAAATCCCAAAATTGGGAAGTAATGGCATCGCTACAGGTGTTCCTAGAAGGCAAGCCAGTGTTTCCTTGGGCAGAGTAGTCCAGCACGTTTAAATCTGTACCAACATCGATATGTTTGCATTTTTTGTGGCAGTTCTGCCATTGCCTGCTTTGGGATCAATTCAGCTTGTGTCAGTGGACGTGCACCTGAGCAGTGTGGGGCTAAAAAGAGCTGGCTTGGAAGTATTCAAAAAGCAAATTTGGGTAAAATGTTAAAATACCATTTTGCTTTGGCTTTGTAATCCTAGTGTTTGACCAAAATATGTTGTTTTTATTTAATAGGAGAGACAATTAATATGCTTTTCCTCCAGTGTGTTGCAGTGATGCAACTATTGAGTGCTAGTTATCATCGGAAAGTTCCCTAGTTTTTCTTACCACAAGCGTTCAGCCCTGTACGCTCATTGTCTTCTCTGGTGTTCCTGAGATGGGGTGAAATACTTGCTTAGTGCTGATGGCAGCTACTGGGTTTATGGCTCATGCACCTCAATATTATATTTTCAGTATGCAAAGATTTAGCTCAGGTGGTTCCTGACATGAGCGGATGCTTTGCTATGTGCTTGGCTCTGTGTACCTTTGGTCACCTTTTCCTGCTTCCCTAAGAAATGTGCCACTTGGGACAACAACAGTGTGCGAGGAAACCCAAGGGTGCTGCGGGAACAAGGAGCTGCTCTGCGGGCTCTATCTTCCATCAGGGGAGCTGTGCTGTGTCCTGGAGCGCAGGCACCCAGGCCCCAGGGGCTGGATGGAGAGGAAAGGCTCGAGGCAGGACAAATGCCCTTTTATCCGTCTGTTTTGTACTTGGTTTGATGTTTTTGATACTGTTTCTTGTTCTTAGATTTCCATCACAGCAGCACAAGGTACCTGATTTATGCAGTAGAGATCCCGCTGCAGATCTGTTGCCGATGACTGCGCGCTTTTGTGCACCAGGGAGGAATAAAACTACCTGTGGGTATATTTATTTTCTGAAAAAGGATTTTTCAGGTGGTGTTTGGAGCAACCTGCGTTAGGAAGTTTTCTGTCTCTCCTTAGGCAGAGCGGTGGGAGAGGGGAACGTTGTGAGGGTGGTTTCTTATGGCTCCACGTTGGGAGCTGCAGAGCAGTTGTTTCCAAGAGACCTTACGGGGCTCGATAGACCTGGGGCTGGTGTCCTTTGCTGGATCTGCCTGACAATATGAATGTGGAAAGATCAGCACTGAGTGGAAACCATTTCAGATCAGATAATTTGCACACACTTGTGCAAACTCATTGGAGCCTGCTATGCCCGCAGCCAGGTGTTATAAAATTCTTATTTATTTAAATGAGTATAGTTTACACACTCCCTGAGATATTTAGGTTTAAAAATAAATAATTTTAGTTGTGTTTGTGCACCTCAGCATCTCCCATAAAAGGTCACCTTTCTCCAAACGTGCCTTCAGATTGTGAGATGTGGTCCTGGTTTTTGGTTGTGCCCCTTTTGAAGTTTTAGTTGTTAAGGCCCTTGCTGAACTGATGTACCTAAAGTGTTGAGTTTTAACTCTGACCTCTGGAAGGAAATTGCACATCTTTTTATGTCTAATAAAGGCTGAACTTCTGTTAGGTGGAGCAAGTGGCATTTTTACAATGACTGCTGCCTGTAGCTATCCCCACAACTGCCAGGAGCCCAAACCTGACAGCTCCTTAAGCAATTTTTAATTTTTTTTTCTTCCCATGAAATTTTAATGCTGCATCATGCCATGATTTCATAGCAAATGCAAATATTTATCAGATCTGCTGCAGACAGCGTCCACTGGATGCTAATTTGCCAGAAGGATGAATCCCGTTGTGTCTGGTTAGCGGGCATTTCTCAGAAGCGAAATAAGGAGGCCTTCATCTTGGGTTTCAGGAAAGCTCCCAGTAAAGGATCCTCTTGTTTCCTTAAATAAATGTCTTCAGCTCCATCTCCAGAGGCACCTTGGAGTGCCTCTCTGGGGCTCTCACAAAACAAAAAGGCTTCTTGTCTGATAGCACTTTTAAGAGGCAACGAGCCCTCGCTTAACTGACGGGTAATCGGCCATCATCTCGCTCAATACAAGGCTTTGTTTTAATTTGTTTATTTTTTAATTGAGCTAAATGCCACTTCTGCTTTCTCGCTGCCTCTGATCTCTGCTGGAGAGAGCAAATCTTCGCAGCCTGGAACATCACACGTTCCTCTGATGGCTTTTGGTTCCCATATGCTCTGGTTCAGTAACAATTTTGGCTGATCACTGTGACAGCAAAACACCTTTTTTATTTAAGCTACAGCTTTCTAGAAATACGCCTTTGGGCTTAATCAACATAACCTTCAGCAGTTCTTTGAAACCAGGGATCTAAAAGCTATGAATTTCAGAAACACTTTATGGCATGTGGGAGTTTTTAGCGCTTCTGACAGATGAAAGTGGAGGAGGAAGCCATCAAGAAAGACACCAAATACAGGATGGAACGGGTTTTTTGCTGGTGGCTGGCAATGAGGCCCCTGCCTTGGAAAGGACAGGCTACTGAAAGAACAAGCTATGACTAACAAACCAAAGGGTAACGTAGTGCTGAGCAGCCCCTTGGGGTTTAGACAGTATATGCTCCGCAAGCCACTCCGTGGGTGCTGAGCTTAGGCACCCTTTGCTGGTGGAAGTAGTCCTCTAGTGAAAGGTGTTTCAAACATGAGAGCTGTCAGTTTATTGTTAGAATAGTAGTGGTGGTGTTATTTTTAAGAGGAAGCGGAGAAAATAAAAATAAATTACAGTAAAATGTCAGCAACTGCTGAAAATAGAGGAGTAGCAACAGCGTCTCTGTGGCATTTTTACAGCCAGGCAAGCACAGGCTAGGAATAGTGCCAGAGTGCAATTTCCATCAGCTTCAATTACTACTTTCACCTGTTTCTAAATATTTAAAGATTAGTGTTCAATTTTGGATGACACTGAATAACAAGAATCCAAAAATGAAAATTAACAGTAACGTACCGGTTGCAGCAAGTGTGTATCAATAATGTAAGCGGGACGGGGCTGAATGGCCACGGTCTTCCAAGAAATCTTTTCCATTTCTCTTGTGTTCCTTGTCTAGACAAGATTTATTAAACAATCCCCTGAAGGGATTGTCTTTCTCCACTACCTTTTATTATTGGTGGGAGCCAATTTGAGGTTCATTCTGTTGTGTGAGGGACCAGTTCCCTCATGTGATTGATGAGCCGGATGGGAAGTGGTTAGACTTTTACAAGCCCATGCTGCTTGGAACAATACTACCAGGGGAAAAAAAAAAGCTGTTCTTCAAATTTCAGATTCATTGCTTATTATTTCCAAGCTTCAGATTCTCTTTCCTCCTTTTCAACGTCTCCTCATTTTCTGGCTTGATGAGGAGAAAGAGTGGAAGTGGTGCAGCCAATAGAGGTGACCGCAGGAGGAAAAGCTGCCAGCTGTTGTGGGCATTCTCCCTTTTTTTGCTTTATTGTTGTTGTTTTTTATGAAGACTGATTGCAATTTGCTCTTGACACATTTCCCCAGAGGTCTGCTTTCTTCAAAGAGAGGCAATAAACTGGGCAAGCTGGAACAAGGCTGGTAGGAGGAACAGTAGGGCAGGTAGGACATACTTACTGTTTCCCTAAATACAACCACAATCCCTTCCTATGGGGCTGTGAATGTGAAACCTCTTTGCCCTCTGCAAAAGGTCCTTTACTGGATCGCTCCATGGTTTGCATGTGACGATGGCTGAGCAGAGATTTTTCTCTCAGGGATCCCAGCAAACCTGATATCTGACTGTGCGTAACGGGCACCTTTACTTCTGCCTGTGACTGAGGTCTGGAAAGCCTTTTGAGAGGCAGAAATCCAGGTCTCCCCATCTGGTTCTGGCTCTCACCCAAGCCATCCATCCACCTTTAGCACACAGTTGTTTCATCTTGTGTTGAGACCTCTGCTCCTTCTCTTCTTCAGGGTACCTGGCAGAGATTTTCATCCTAGAAATACAAGAAGGTGCATAATCATCCTTGCCTCTGAAATTCCTAATTTAATTCCTTTTGTTTTCATTCAGGGATTTCCACCTTTTTTCTTTTAAAGTCTTCCTGAGGAGACCATTAAAACTGGGTAAGTTTTTTTTTTTTTTTTCACATGTTTTTCATTCTACTCCCCAACTGGAGCAATGGCAAATTGGAAGCAGGCAGCTGTTTTTCTTTACGCCTGTGAGGACCAGTGATGCAGGCTGGAATGTGTGCACTGTACAGCACCCAGGTATTACAGTGAATGGTGGAATCTTATTCCCTGGTGAAAGTCAAATGAATGATTCCATTTTAGCTTTATAATGGAGCTCTTGATGCACACACACACCAGAGCCCTGGGGAACTGTCCCCTGTCAGGGATGTTAGCTGAAGGTCATCACTGGGGCTAAACCCAGCCCAGTACCTTTAGGGGGAAGCGTGCTGGAGAGATGGGTGTGAGCACTTCTGCTCATGGCTTGGTGGCATCTCTGGGATGTGATTTAATCTTGTTAAGCTGGAGCAGAGCTTGGCATGTGGGTGCTCTTTGGATGCCATTGAAAGGATGTTTTGTCAGTATTTGTCCTGCTGTAGATGATAAAGCTTTTGCAATAACAAAAGAAGGTAATGGGTGATGTTTTATAGATGAGAGACCTAATAGTGACAGCAGTCACCTGGGTGAGGGGGGTGGGAAAGGAGGATTTGTGACCAGGAGAAGCAAAATCTTGTTAAAGCCAGAGCCATGCAAATATTTGACACTTGAGCTTTGTGACTGAACTGGGAAACAATTAGAAAACTCTTTCTGGGTTGAAGATTTTTTTTTTTCCCTCAACAAAGCAAATATTCTGGAAAATGTTGCTTTGTGACAGTTGAATTTTTTTTGTTCAGCTCAAAGCGAAAAATTTTTAAATTTATTTTAAATAATAAATTCTGGTAAATGGCACAACAGTGATCACCTTGATTTTTTTTTTTTCACATGTTTTTCATTCTACTCCCCAACTGGAGCTGTTTGCCACATTCAAGATTAATATTCAATTTACTTTAGTCAACCAAAAATTGATATTTTTTCCCCCTGTGCTGATATGTTTATTCTTTGAAAACTTTCTGCAACCTAATAAGGATAGATTTTTTTTTTATATATCTGGCATTTTATCAAATCTGCCTTCTCTTTGCTGCGTTAAAAGTTGTTGGAAACAAGTTATTCATAAAAATGCAGGTCAGTTTTATTGTACTGAAAAGAGCTCTTGCCGCAGTAAGAAATACAATAAATGAAACCAAATTAAGATCACAGATGTTGTAATGAAATTAGTAAATGTGTGTATCATTGAACTTCATTGGAATTATAGTAAATAGTGCTGTTACATTGTGCAATTAGCCCAGGAATTTCTAAGTCCCTGCTGGAGCCTTTTCTCTTAGATTGACAATAGGTCATGGTAGAGAATGTTTCTGTTACTGTCATGGAGGCACTAATTGAACTGAACTCCCACACTGACTGTTGTTATCCGTAGAAGAATAATTTATTTACCTACAAATAGTTCTTCTTTGCCATATTTAACTGGAGCCTGGAGCAGGCATAGAAGAGACGGCAGAATTTATAGTCCATTAAAGCATTTTCCATCTAGTATCATCTGTGAAAACTGTTTTGGGCATATAAAGCAGGAACAAGGTAAAGGTAGTTTGGTAAGTCTTGAAAATATTTTTCTCCTGACCCAAAGCCAGCTAATGTGGCAAAGCTCTGGGGAGTTGTGCAAAAAAAGGTCACAATGTTAGGATTTTATTAAATATATATTTATGTGTGTGTGTGTGTGTGTGTGTATATACACACACACACAGAGACAGACACATATATATGCATTGAGAATCCTTCTCCAGAAAACCTGAGAAATACAGTATTTTGGTTTTGCATCCAGAAGATTTTATGGCAGCTCTTGGAGCTGCAGAGGGCATCAGAGAGGTGTTTGCTTTGCTGGGCAGTAAGGCGTGTGGTGCGTCTGGACGTTGTGAGGCTGAAGTGACACTGTTAAGTCACCTATGCAGGAAAGGTGGCAGAAAGCATGGGAGGTGGAAGAGCTCATCATTTATTTCCATCCTGAAATCCCCAAAATGACGGAGAAGAATCCAGTCCTTGCAAAGACTGGTGTACTGATCTGGTGGATCTAAGGATTTTGCCTTGTTAAGCATTTCAGAGCACTTGAGGGTTTCTTCATATTGACCACCCAAGCTACACCCGCTCAATAATATGATAAATAATTTATTTGCTGACACTTTTCCCAGCCTGCTCTATATGCACCTCACTTCTGTACGATGCGGAAGCTGCACACGTGCTTCCTGGAGGTTAGCTTTGCAGACAGGGAGGGCAGCACGAAGCAAACACAAAGTTCAGCTGAAGCCTTTCCAGCGAGCTTGGCTGCCTCAGGCGTGTGCTGAGGTGAGGAGGATGGATCTGCGGCGGAGCCCAGAGGAGACTTTGGGTCAGGGAGACCTGTTAGGGTAAGAAGAGGTGCATGCGCAGTGCTCTGCAGGCCTACTGCCTTGTGCCTGGACATGGCAGCTCTCTGTTGTGTTTGAGCTTGAACCAGGTGGGACTCCAGGTTTTAGAAAAGGCCAAACCACTTGAAATCTTTCTTTGCCCATCTGTAAATGTTAACTTGGCGCAATTTAACATGTGCATGTGGAGGGCAATGGGTATAAGGTGCAACTGTCTGACCTCCCTGGACTGGGAGAATGATCCCTTTGCCTTAGCTCCTTTATACACCCTCCACCTTGCTCCTAAGACACCAGGCATTGCATCAGATGGAGGAACAAGCACACCAAAACTCACGTCCGCGGTTCCTGGCAGGCGCGGTACTTGTGGACATACTGGAGCTGTCTCAGCAAACACTGTCAGACATGGGCAAGTTTATTCAAAACTGTTTCCATCGGCGGAGGAGTACATTATTTATGATTCCATTTTCCTCTCTGTTTGGAGAGCATTTATCAAATCAATCAAAGAATTCATTACATAATTATTATTTTTTCATTATTTGCCTAAGCCTTGGTGTATTTACCTGACACAAACATAAAAGCCATTACTAAATGGGATCAGGAGCTTGAAATATCTGTTTTTTTTCCCTGTAGTGCAGAGGAGGAGCCTCAGAGTGGCTCCCAGGGTGACAACTAGCAGTGAAGTTGTGATATATAAGAAGTGAGGGGATGCTGTCCATGTGTTTTGTGGCCTGCATGAGATTGCCTCTGCTCTGTGCTGGTGGGTGGCCAAAGGTGATTCGTGCCCCATTTCTCATGCATGCAAGTGAGGCACCCAGAAGTTACAAGCCAACACATACAAAAGGCCCCAAGCAGCTGGAACCCCTCAGCCTACTCCTGTTTTGCAGTCCCCTGTGTCTTTGTTAGCGTCCCATCCAACATAGTGTCTGGTGCCACCTCCACCATCTTCTGATGGTTAGACCTTCCCAGGGCAACGCCAGCCACCATTTGTCTGCTCTTTCCCCAAAAAGGGGTTTCGTTTTTTTTGTTCAGATTGTCTCATTTGGTGATTTTGCCAAGTTCATCGCGGTGATGGGTGGCTTGGCTGGCCACTGGGCTTGGGAACCTGGAGCAGTGGGGCCTCCTGGCACCACATTTGCCATGGAGGCTGTGCCTCTGTGCTTTCAGACCCTATGTCAGCATGCAGGTTCTGTAGTTGGGGATTTGCTGCTCCTGGACCTGCAGTGACAGCAAGAAAACATGTTCCTGCAGGATGAGGTTCTCTCAGGAGAACAGGGAGCTAGCTCCTCAGTGAGTGGGGCCACCAAAATGTGGTGCTTCCCATTTCCTAGTGCAAGGGAGCTCCTGGGCCAGACCCTACGATTGGATTAGAGCGGGTGAGGATGAAGGGGATGGGGAAATCATAGCAGCACCACGTCAGGTCGACTTAAACTGCTGTACAAAAACCAACAGTTCCATACATGCTTCAAGAGCATGCCAGGATGAGGGGCCAGGGTAGGTTTGGGTTTCAGAGTCTTTTCCAAGACGCTGACCCACACAGTCTAAGGGGATTGCTGGGAAGATGATGCTGCAGCCAGCTGTGTGCCCCCTGTAGCTCATCTCATCTACTTTATGTGGTTTATTTTGAAGTAAACGTTGGGTTTCATTCTTACTATCTCTTGCAGTGTCTGAGGCATCCCTGTCACAATGTTAATGAGAAAGCTTTGCGGTGCGGTTTTTCTCCAGGTGACCCAGCTATTCTGAAAAGCACTAAGGGCCACTGAACAAAAATGTATAATGTATAATTAATGCAATAATTGTATAATTCTATTCCCCTTTTCATCAAAGTTGCTGTACACAGCGCATGTATTAAATATGACTACAGTGCTGTTTCCCAAGACAACTGCTGATGATGAGTTAGGAAGACCTCAATAGGCTATTCCAGTTAAACATTTTCTTTGCAAAATAAATACAGGCTGTCTTGTGAATAAGAATGAGATTAGCTGAAGTCATTAATTAGTATGACTTTTAAAGGAAGCTGTAAATGGAATAATTCACCACATACAGCATCTTAATTTTCTTCACTGTGAAATAGTTTTCATTTTTTATTATTTACTCTCTGTTGCTGTTTAAAAGCCTTTCGTAAGTTCAGAACTTCTTTTTTGGTGGGTCCCTCCTGGTATTTTAGCTTGCCAGTTTTGCTCCTCTGTCATCTGTCATCCCGTTTCTGGGTTTTGGGCAGAGGATTAATTGTGCTCAGACCATCTTTGCCACCCTCCAGCCTCATCCCTCTCAAGAGTTTCCCATCGCCATGGGGTTCAGCTTGGTTACCAGAGCTCAGCACCCAAGGCAACTAGCTTTAATCTGGAGTTATCTAATAAATTAGAAAAAGAGATTGCAGGGCTGGAGGTCTCTGAAGCAAGGAGAGCTCAGTATTGCCACTGATTTTCTATTAGTGTGTGAGCATCACCTGTGCACGCCTTATCATAGCATCTGTTGTCATAAGTCCTGACAGCGATCCAGAGACCTGAAATCCTAAAATGGGGCACGGAAAAGCTCATGGGTCGGTTGCGTTAGCCTGTTGGCCTTGTGTTGGTTTGTTTTCCTTGTGTACTTCAGTTTGGAAACTGTTAAAATACGTGTTACAGGAAGATTGAAGTGTTCCTTTACGATGGATGGAAGGGGTTAAACTGGAAAAAGAAAACTTTTGAGAGGTTGTTTCAGAAAGAAATTCAGAAATAGAAAATTGGATGGTTTAGTCTCATAGCTTTTCCCTAAAGCTTGGAGCAATTTGTTTAAACATTGATTTTAACATTTATTTTCCTACTGTTTTTTTTTTTTACAGTGGCTTAATTTCCATTCCTTGTCTGGTATGCCTGTTAATTTTGCACGCTATTGCAAGCCTAATTCTTCTCTGTTTCAAATGAATATCATATAAATTAATTGCCATATGATTACCATGTAATTACATTGTGACTCATGACAGTTTAGACAAAGTATCATAGCTACATTTTAAGAAATGATAAATGTTTGACTAATGTGTCAGAAAAATGTAAATATATTGTGATTATTGTGGCACTTTTAAACACATTAATTCTCTCCCTAGTTTCTGCAAGCTGTCAGTCATGCTGCGGCAAAGAGCAGTCAAGGCAAGCACCTAAATTTATCTGTGTTTAGGCAATGTTTAGCATTTGGGAAAGTTTTTGCACCCAGGGCCAGGGAAGGAGGTAGGTGGCCTGGTTTGCACTGCGGGATCATGCCTGACACTTCTGAGAGCCCTGTCTCTGGGAAGTGAGCTGCTCATTAAATCAGTTTATCCCGTTACACGCTTCTGGCTACCTTTGGCTGTTTTTCACAGCACACACAGAGCTGTATTCCAGCTCAGCCTCAGGGGCTATCAGGTAGTTGTTACTGTTTGGCTTCTCTCCCAGCCTGCCTTGTTGGCTTGGAGGGGCAAGTGGACACTGGCCACGGGGCTGAGTGCGTAGTCACTGTTAGTGACTTCAGCCATTTCATCTCTGTGTCTTTTCCCCACCTCTCGCTCTCCCCTGTTCTCCAGAGGTGCAGAAAAGTATAATTAGTGTTTAAGCACACACCTTAATCTGTGGTGGGACACGGATTGGAACTAAGCTCAGGTAAAACCGTGGTGAAATCAGCCGAGGCCAAAGCGCTGGCAGTGAGGGTGCCCCAGCCCCCCCATCCCAGAGCTCCAGCGAGAGCGGCTGGCGGGGCCTGGCCGGGCCGAGGCCGCTGTGACCGCACCCACCCCGTTACCGTCAGCCTGAGGGTGGCACAGGCGGGAACCGCGCCTGAGCCGCGGCCTGTGGCAGTTGGGGCCGGAAGGGAAGGGCGCAGCTCCCCTCCTGGCTCTGGGAGGCTGACACAAGCGGTGGTCACTGCCTTCACTGAGGGAGGCACAGCTATGGCTGCCACTGGGCTGACACAAGCAGTGGTCACCGCCTTCCCTGAGGGAAACATAGCTATGGCTGGC
>NW_010325708.1:0-275 GCF_000700745.2 Antrostomus carolinensis | reverse complement strand
CTGCCACTGGCCTGACACAGGCAGTGATGATTTCCTTCCCTGAGGGACACACAGCTATGGCTGACACTGCTCAAAACCATCACCAGGAAGGGTGTGGTGACTCAGATGGAGGTCCCACACAAACATGCAGCTGTCCAGGTCTCCTGGAGTGCCTGATCCTGTCACTGGAGAGCAGCAGGGAGGTAGCCCTCTACACTAGAGAGTGTTTGAGCCTTGAGCTCAGTGATGGTAATGATAGGGTTGTGTGTGTATGGATAAAAATCAGCAGAATGTCC
>NW_010325707.1:0-11091 GCF_000700745.2 Antrostomus carolinensis | reverse complement strand
AAATAAAATAAAATAAAATAAAATAAGGAGATTCTCTTGCAAAGGATATAAACCCAAATAAATTATCAAACTACTTTGGGAAATAAGTGAACAGCATTTGTTCCAGGAATCAAGAGTTGCTTCCCCAAAGGTGTAAGTGAGAAATGAGAGTGCTATGGATTGGAAAAGATTCATAAGACTACATAAAAGACAGAAAGAGAGTGGAAAGTGAACAGTCAAGGACGGGTGAACTCCTAAAGATGCTCCTTTAAATGCTCTCTAGTTATACATCAATTAATAACTTTTATTATTTTAACTGGAATCATCATTGACTACAAATGAAATGGCTAAATCCTTACCTGCAACAGCCAAGGATACAATGCCTTGTGTGTCTTCAACTCCGAACATCACATCACAGCGATACACCCCTGCATCACTCGCACGCAGCTTAGAGAAGGTCAGCGAAGCGTCACCGGTCTCCTCTGAATTGGTCGGAACAGACACTCTGTCTTTGTAGCTTTGACCTATTTTGATGTTGCCATTTTGGGCCACCAGGACTGTGGTTTCTTTTGCGTCTTTTCCACTTTTATCCAATTCAACCTTTGACCATTTGATTCGAAGATACTCAGCTGCATAGCTGGAGGATATAGTGGGTGTGGTTGAAAAGAAGCACGGCAGGACTGAAGTTCCAGAGAGGGATCCCTTTACCAGGGTTTTTTTTTCTGCTTTAACTAGAAAAAGGGGAGACAGGGGGAGAGAAAGGAGAAATCACATTAGTGGAACAGTAAAATCAGAAACAGATACGTTTCATTGTTTTTTATTGATTCACAGACATGAAATACCTGAAATCCATGAACCTTAACTGATTTACAGCAGGACTGATTAGTATAAGCTAAAAAAGAGTTTGCACCAATATCCTATGTTGCTGACGGAGGCCTTTTCTGTATGGGCAAATTTAATTCACTGCTCTCTGACTTATTTTCTCCTTTTGTTATAGTCACCAAGTTATTGACCTTCTTTGGAAACTTTG
Organism: Antrostomus carolinensis; assembly: GCF_000700745.2. Classification (NCBI taxonomy): domain Eukaryota; kingdom Metazoa; phylum Chordata; class Aves; order Caprimulgiformes; family Caprimulgidae; genus Antrostomus; species Antrostomus carolinensis. The sequence goes on along the minus strand of NW_010325707.1, from coordinate 10,082 downwards.
GAAATTTTAGATGATGAACTGTAGGAGCTTTTTAACTTCATAGGAGGACGACCACCCTGAGCGAAAAAGGTGAGTTACCTCACATCTGTTGCTGGCCAACAGCAAGCATACAGGGGAGCTACTTGATGTTTACACCTTGCCTTACCTCACAGTAGCTTGTTCACTTGCTCCTGTCATAAGAGTAAAACATAGCCCATGACTTTGCACACATGACACCCCTTACTCCATTATTCTTTCAAGGGTTAACTCTTTTCATTGCATACATGCTGAAACAAAAGCCTTTCCAGTGAGATTCTCCCAAATAGTCATTCTTTTAAAATTATTTCCTTGTAGCTTCAGGGACTTTAACACATTGCAGAAATAAAGTATTTCAGGATGTTAAAGCAAAGGAGGAAGCAAAGCACACAGAAAGTCCCTACTTGGCTCAGACTTGACATGATAGGAACTTTATCATTTTTTGTGACATCTCCAGCTGCAAACACTTTACAGTGAAATGCTTCCATCTGACAATATCCTGAGGGGAAAGTTGACTACCGTTCAACCAACCTGCACACAGCAACTGTCTAACAGAGCATTTCTGTTAGATTTTTTTTTTATGTGATGTTATTTCACCATACATAATGGCTTGATGAAGATTAAAAGCTGATGTACAACAGTATCTCTCTTACCTTTCACTGTCCTGCACTCTAACATTTTTTGAAAGATAGTACACGCTAATCATCAATTTTATGTGAGCTGGGACTCATAAAGTTTAGAAATATAACTTCAAATACTAGTCACCAACAGAGTGATACATTAAATAGGAGACACCAGCACATTAAGATTATCTAGCTAATTATTTACTATCAAAATATCATCTCTCCATAAAGAGTAGAAGATTTTTGAGGGGGGGAAATAAAAAAAAAAAAAGAAAAAAAGAAGGGGGGGAAAAGGGAAAAATTGCTCATTAAGTTAATTATTTTTAACAGAGACAGATTACTTTATACAGGATAAAGTATTAATAGTATTATCTAAAAAGTTTCAATACAAGAATCATCAGCTTGATGGCCAAGCATTTTAACAATACAGTACAAACTAGAAAAACAAGAACAACAAAAAAATGGACTGACCAAAGAAGACCCAGAAGTTTGAATGGAAGTCCTCAGGTCCTTTCCATCCCTGCCTACCTAACTAGAAATTCTTGGGAACACAATGCAGATGATACACTTAAGACAACTGTATCAAAACTGATTAGACCAGAGAGATCCCAACACAAGAAAGACATGGATCTGTTAGAACGAGTCCAGAGGAGGCCACCAGGATGATCCGAGGGCTGGAGCAGCTCTGCTGTGAGGACAGGCTGAGAGAGTTGGGGCTGTTCAGCCTGGAGAAGAGAAGGCTCCGGGGAGATCTTATAGCTGCCTTCCAATACCTGAAGGGGCTACAGGAAGGCTGTGGAGGGACTTTTCATAAGGGCAGTTAATGACAAAACAAGGGGAAATGGCTTTAAACTGAAAGAGGGGAGGTTTAGATTAGATATAAGGAAGAAATTCTTCACGGTGAGGGTTGTGAGACACTGGCCCAGGTTGCCCAGAGAAGCTGTGGCTGCTCCTCCCTGGGAGTGTTGAAGGCCAGGTTGGATGAGGCTTTGAGCAACCTGGTCTAGTGGAAGGTGTCCCTGCTGCTGGCAGGGGGGTTGGAACTGGATGAGCTGTAAGGTCCCTTCCAACCCAAACCATTCTATGATTCTATAACAACAATGGAGTAGGGCTGTGCCAAAACAGCTCCGTTGCACTCAAAGCTCAGCTGAAAAGTTCACATGGAACTGCACTGTCTGAGCACTTTTACCAGCAAGATGCTGACTCTGCAATTCAGGCATGAGGCGAGATCATCATTCTTCCATTAACTCATAAACAGAGACCAGTGATGGTACAATTAACATTTAATAGTCAGATAGACTAATTACTTCATACACTTTGGGCCCAGACCTAGCAAGAATATATTTGTAAAACAGGGAAAGACTAAAATAGGTACAACACAAAAACAGAGACTGTAGAATTCACAAGGCTTGAAGACAAACCTGTAGAAGTTACTGAAGACTAAAGACTAGCTCAAAAGCTTTGCTTTCATACACATTTCTTTAGGGAAAAAAAAAAAAATTCCATTGAGGGTTTGGGTTTTTTTTAGTTCCATTAGTAAATAAAAACACAACTCACCTAGAGTCAAGTGATTGCTAAAAACTAGGAAGGACTGATTTTATCCTGGAGATGTACAGTATGGAAACACCACCGCCTTTTATACCACCTTTAATTTCTTGAAACTTCACTGAGTTACAGTGGGGTAGAAATAAAGAAAAAGAATGAATACTCTGTCCTATCAGTTGTGATGAAATTACTGCCAAATTGCACAGGTGAGAGATTAAAATCAGTCTCAAAATATTTAGTATTTATTATGATCTCTTGTCATCTATATATATTACAGGAACTTCTTAAATGAAAAATGACCTATTTATAATTATCCTGACTGACAGAATTTTAATCAGCTTTTGGGAAGGTTGTTTCTGGTTACGAATGATCTGGAATATCAGCACTGAACCCCGAGGAAATTTCCTGTCTTCAAAATTTGTGTCTTCCCTTGGCAAACAACACATATCATCATGATACGCAAACTAGATCTAGCCTAAACTGGGCTACATCCCAGAACAGGAGACCATGTAGCTACAAACATGCCCATCTAACTGTACAAAGCATTGTAAAACACTATGTAACAGCACTCTTTGTTTTGAGGAGAGGAGGAGAGAAGAAGAGGGAAGAAGAAAGGAGAAACTTTCCCCTACTGAAAAAAAAAAATATATATATACTTGGGACTTAAATATAAGGTTTCAGTCTTAAAAGTTCCAAAAAGCCAGATTTCTTGCAGCAGTCCAAGTTAGTTAGTCAAGCAGAATATACTGCCCAATGCAGAAAGCATCAATATCTTCTGTTAATCCACACAGCCCTTTTGTTCCTTTAGCACCTTCTCTATGCTTATACTCCATGTTATGTCTCCTTTGCAGCCCCTACCAATGGTACGTGACAGACTATTCCTTAGAAGGGACATGGCTGGCAAAAATATGAACAAAACGTTTTGCAACTGTTTGTAAATTGGAACACAAGCTCAGTAAAGCACGTATTTGCCAACATTGTTTTGTACCTTATCTCCACCTCGCCATGTAGGACCTAGAATACTTGTAACATCATGTACTTTTAAACAAGAGGATGGTTTTGTAATTACTAAACTGGTTGGTGATTAATATAAGCATTCTTTTATTTTGCTAACTAATATGTATTTCTCATGCACAATTTATTTATTAGGGAACATACACAGACAATAAAGAAATAAAAGACACAGCTGACTCCGAGTCACCTGGCCACAAACACATATCTTGGCAGAACTCCGAGCAAAGTCAATGGGAGATCTGTACAAGATGATGGGACTACACCAGAGTTGGGCCAGGAGGAGTCAGAGTACAGGCAGACTCAGTAGATAATATGCCTTAGCAGCTGCGTATTTTTGTTGTCTTCCCCTGTTTAAATATTAAATATCTCCAGCATCAGAACACACAGCAGGAACAGAATGAAAACATCTCCCATGTGATGTCCTGACAGGACTGGGTAGGATTCTGCCACAATTTATTATTGTCTGATTTTCTCTAGACCTAAAGCTACGGCTACGCATTTGTTATCAGTTTATCATGGGGATGATGGCATGTGGCACACTCTTTCTTCAAAAAAAAAAAAAATTTCTAGCTTGCCATTTCATGCTTTTTTCACCCCAAAAAATTGCCTTAGGTCCTCCTATTCTATCATTTCAGTTGCAAAGTCAGCTTATTCTGCCAGTGACGCATATCTTGATGCCTTTCTTTTGAAGTGGGAGACAAATTACAGAACTCTTTGGTTGAGAACAAAGTCTCTTTCTCTAGAATTTGTATATTTTTCTGTTGTAAGTGTTACAGAACTCTTAAAATAGAAATCTTAAAGAGAAAAAAAAAAAAAAGTCTGAGTTCTGAACTCTGCCCTTCTGTATTACATTAACCACAACAACTAGATGGATAGGTCTGTAATGGACAAGAATTCTGAAGAAAAGAATGAAAGAATGCCCTACATGAAGTGACATTGCTTAGAGGAGTAATTTTGCTATGTAATTAAGCTTAATTGAACAGAATGTTGCTACTGAGTATGTAGACAAAAAACACATGCCTGAAGAATAAAAGATTCTATTTATTTTAAGCCAAATTTATGAGACAAAAAAAACCTGAATCTCATTTTTAATTCATCAACAACCTGCCTAGACATATGGTACACTGCCCTGCCTACCAGCTGCAACAGAAAGGATCAATGCAATTATGTGTTCTGTTAATTTAACTACTAACACTGAGCCTAAGAGAAGTCTTTCCATGAACCATAAATATTTTAATGAAGATAATGATAAATTAAAATGAATGCACCACTTATACAAACTTGTATGAAACCGACAGCAGATGTAACTGACTGAGACCCAACAAAAACCCTCACTGAGTTCTTCATCAGGTAATTTGCAGTCTGAGGAAGCAGAAAAAGAAAACGAGACATGGAGTGATGAAGAACCAACTACTTTCACATTCTGCAAGAAACTCACAGGAAGCCAGGCAAATGTAAATCTCAGCGGCAGAACTCAACATAACATATTCAGACATCATAGGCATGCACACGTATATTTTATAGCACATATAGAACATAAACATGCAATAAACTGATGTTTAAACTGGTATGTTATTTATATACCTTTGCAAGAACCTATCACACGCTGCAATCTAGTGGATTTCTACTGTATTCTGGATTACAGGGCTTTCATGAAAGGATACTGACTCATGGCATGATAAATAGTCACTTAAAACAGGTAAGATAAACTCCAACGTTGATCATAATCACAAGGCCCAGCTTGTAAACTAAAATACCTTAACACCAGCTAGCTCAAAGTGAGTAAATGCCACACTAGCAGCAGGTGTAAACCTTGCTCATGAACTTCTGTCATTAATCCTTCACATGTACCAGAGCAAACAGCAAAGGTCTCGCAGAGGGGCACTCCCGTGACCCCAGAAGCTTACACCGTATTTCCTGCCGCCTTCCTGACACACATCATCTGAGAAGTTAAAGTCTTAAAGAAGCTATACAAGACCATTCTCAATTTGCCCTCAAAGGGAAAATCACTTTTGTTGCTACGTAAAGTCTAACGAGCGTGCCATGCAAACGCGCTAGGTATTTATGAATGCAACCATTCAGGAAGATGAGAGTGGAAGAGAGAACAAAGGCAGGAATAATGATTAGAGGTGAACACATAAAACTTTGCATGGACTTCCTGTGTTCTAAACTAAGCTTCAGGTTTGCTATGACTTAATATTAAGACTCTCAGATTCCAGGATTTACACTTGAAAAATAACTGCTGATTTTGACAAATTTCCCATATGACCTTCAAAAGAAGAATTTTAAACTTTCAGAACAATTTTGCCTAAAAGCTTTTTAAAGGAAATATTGCAATGCCTCTTAATTGAGTGACTAATTAAATCATATGGAATGATCCAGTTCATTCTGGGAATGGAACCATGGGAATTTGTGTTTCATGAAAGGTTTCAAGGCTTCATTTTTATATTCAAATTCAAGAATTAAAAAGAAAAAAAGTTGAAATTTAAGACATCTAACTCTTCAAATGCAGAGATATATTTTACTTTTGGAGTTTTTTTTTTAATCAAAAGAAAGATTGTCTGTAATCTTGTAACACTCATCCTCAAAAATGTTATTACACAAACTGACTGACTTTCCTACAAAACAGAAGGATATGAGTTTATCCCACAGACTCTATTAGATCAATTCATGCAAAAGTTTTTCATCTTTGTCTTCTTCACCATGGTCATACTTTGAACATGTTTAAGGCTCTCTATGGCAAAAGCATGGCCCACCAACTTCAAAAATAAAACCCACAAAATTCACAGTGTACTCTAGGAACATAAGGGTCTTTCTGAATTCCTTCCAAAAGATTCAGGCAAATAAGGAACAGTCAGAACCTGATTATATTTCTGAGAAGCCCTTAGTGGGACATTCATATGCAACTTGCTTCAGTACTAACAATTCTACTCTGGAGACAACATAAGCCATTTAAGAGGTGATACAAGGTGCAGTAAGTCAGGGGACATCTAAAGGTGCCATCCCATGTTCCACCACTCTAAGGATTCACCCCACTCCTCCTCACTCCCAGTGATGCACTCCCAGTCCCTGAATTCTGCCAGCTTTTGCACAAGGCAGTGAGTCAGATCAAAGGTCTGATCGAGTGGAAAAATAACCTGCAAGAAACGTGCTCTTGCAAACAAACCATTTACCTGATTCAGCTGGCCATATACCCACATAAATACTAGTGTCAGCACAAAGGAAAGCATGAAAACTAGCACCAGGGGGTGGAAAAGGGGCGGGACTATCCCAGCTGGTGTTAAAATGTATGTGTGATTAGACTGACCATGGAATTATGCCCTAAGTAAACATAAAGAGGCGTTCAATAGGTCATAACAGAAATGTTAGGTTCAAATTTCTTGTCAGATTCCTTTGCCTTACTTATTCTATTTCCTTACATGTTCTCCATCCCAAGGTTGATTTTCAGGTAAAATCTTACCTTTACACCTCTCCTTGTGTGGGTGATATGTTTACTCCATTTCAAAGCTGACTAATTATTGCTAGCATCTCTTCCTTTTCCTGTATCTTAAAACAGACATTTCTGCCACAGAGTGGTTTGGTTCAGAATAGACCTTCAGAGATCATCTAGTCCAACCCTTCTGCCATATCAGGTTGCTGAAAGCCTCCTCCAACCTGAGTTTGAACACTTCCAGGGAGGAGGCATCCACAACTTGTCTGGGTGACCTGTGCCAGTGTCTCACCACCCTCACAGTAAAAAAATTCTAATTTATGTCCAATCTAAACCTACTCTCTTTCAGTTTCAAACTGCTGACATTTGCCCTGCTTTGGTAAAAAGGTCTTTCTCCATCTTCCTTATAAGCCCCCTTAAGTATAAGTAGCTTATCATTTTAGAGTTAAATTTGCAAGTCCATGACCTCTTCTGACAATCACTTACATTGCCTCTCTGAATGCTTCATATGAACAAATTATTAAATGTCAGCTGTGGATCCAAGATCCATACATCAGTCTACACTTCCAGACATTTTACTAAGTAAAAAAACTGGAGGAAGAAAAAAAAAAAAGCTTGATATTTAATAACCAAATCAGTCTCAACCTTCCACAAATAAGAAAATGGAAGCTCAATTTTAGTGGCTTGTCTCCTGTCTGATGCTTTGAGTCTGTTCTCCCTGAGGACAAGTCTAATCATCCTGGTCTGTTGTATGTTTCCTGAAGAATGGAAAAACAAAACTAGCCTTAAGGAGGAAGTGGTGGTAGGAAGTAGTAAAGGATAGTGTTCCCAACCTGCCTGAGGAAAAAAAAAAACACTTTTTCTTCAGTTGGCTCCACTAAGCACAATGGCCTTTTCCTTTATCTTACAGGACTACTTTGCTAGCAACAGTGTTCAAGCTGGGATATGAAATGAATACATTTGATTTTCCCAAAGGCTAAAATCAGTTTGAGGAGTTCCTGGAAAGAAAAAAAAAAAAAAAAACAAACAAGAAAAATCTTTCTTTGAGGCTTGGGAAAGCTATTATGCCAATTTTGTCAGTCTGCAGCAGCTGTAGGGTCCTTTTCCTTACTAAAGGCCTGACTCAAACTTCAAATAACCATGGCAGCCACACATAAATACATCGTTTATTGTTAGCATGTAATCACCAAGAGAAGTAGTAAGGGCTCCTCTTTTTCCACCCAAACCAAAGACCTGCAGCTGCCCTAACACATCCTTGCTGCAGAACCCAGCAGCTGGGGGACCTGTTGCCAGGTTAGCTCATGGCAGCCCCTCCACAACAGGGGGCTGGCAGCCAGACTGACCACTCTAGAGGCATGTCCCCAGCTTCTCCATGACAGGTCACAGACGAAAGCAGAAACTGGGGCTACTGGTTTCCCCTGTATCCCACTAGCACATGGCACCCTGAAATACAGAGAGGGTGTGAGGTGTGACCTATAGACCCAAAAGGCTACCGTGGCATGATGTACACGAACACATGATCTGAGTGGGAGATATGCCAAACCAGTACTCCTGTAGCTCAAAAGCTCTCCCATTTCATTCACGTCTTCAGCCTGGCTAGGTCTGTCCCAGGAAATTGCTCCTGCTCCTGTGCTGCCAGCACTGCTTGTTGCTCACTCCATGGCACCAGGCTGAAGCTCCTATGGAAGGTGTCTGTCTTCCACTAAAATTAGCCCTCCCTTGTAACCCCTCACTTCATCTGCTGCAAGGAGCTCCTTAGTGGATCATGGAAAATGAAGGTGTGAGACATACCTGGCCAACAGGTCCAACATTTCAGAAGCATAGATTAAAGGATTAAAATGTACTCTTGAATATCTACAGAAGGCAATCTATTTTGCTTTACACAATGTAATCCTGTGACATTTTCTTTATTATTATTATATATCTTTATTAGTTGAATTACAGTAACGGCACTTACAAACCTGAGGAGACATCAGACAGGCATGTAAAACCCTTGTCAAAAACATACCCACTCACCACGAGTTTTCTATATAAATCACTAAAGCAATGAGGAGAACACAGAAACAAAGTTAGTTACACAGAGCAGCACAAAGAGTGTCAGAGACAAGACCAGAAGCTCCATCTCCTTAGTGCGGGTTGTTTCCTGAGCCCTGGGAAATACCCTACCAATTGGACCACTAAAATGAACTTTAATAAATGGTTCTGTGAATAACAGACTTACCTTTAGGTAGCATATATGTTATAACTAATGTAGAGCACATCCATAAGATACTTTTTATACTTAACAACATCTTGACCTACAAATAAAGAAAAAAGGGGTAAAGGGTTAGTATTGCATTGTGTCCTTATCAGGTGTCAAAACCCAGTACATCAATACATTGATATTAGAAGCAGCAATCTGCTTAAAAAAAGATGTTCAGCAAGACAGTAAATAATTCTTAATATATTGATCTTCTGCCATTTTATTCACTGCTCTATATTTATTCCCTTACAGTGGTAGCACTATATGAGTATAATCCGATTCCTTTTTCCTGGTGTGGTGTTGCCAGTTCAGATCCAACCTCTGGGTAGTTTCATGTCAACAACACAAACTACCCGGTCATCTAGCAACAGCTAAGAACCCGGTTCGTGTCAGAAGGGGCTCTCATGACAAACTTCTCATAAATTTTGATGGTGAGTCAACATCCACACTATGACCCTTCCCATCTGCAAGTAGGTTGCTAGATGACTTCTTGCTTTCAAGATTTCACCACATAATATTTTATGGTGGATATCTGTTATAATGACAATGTGTCCCTATCAAATACATATTCATAATGAGTTTCAGGTTATTGAGTTCGGAGTGATACTCAAACATGTCAATCCCCTTTGTGTTTTTTCTCTCACTTCCTTTATAGGCTCCACTTTCTAATAGTTGAAAAGTTTTCGACATATATTTTATGTACCTAATAATAAACTGCATTTTCATAAGAGTATGTCTTAACTTTTATTCCAGATCTTAGTTACACAAGTAGAATCTTACAGGAGTCGAATCTGTAAATATCCTTATAATTTCAAAAGTACACTGACAAAAGCATTACAAGTCTCATAAATCTCAATTATTACAATAAGTTTAGAAATAGCCTCTCTTCCATAGAGTTACATATATGTACTATCTAGCCAATGTTAGAAATAACTTTCAGCAACAGTTTGTCAAACAGTGCCGTTGAAAAATTTTTATCACAAAATCCTGAGTTTCCTGATATTGCTGTCAAAATAATATTACTTGTGTTCTTTACTTGAACTGGTAGCGTTTTTCCTGACCAACAGAGATTACAGTTGAACTGCTTTAAGGAACAGTGAAACAGAAATATAATAGATATAAACCTATATTATAGATTTATAATATAGATTTAATATATAATATAGATTATGGATATATATATATATATATAAAATATAATATAGATTATGGA
>NW_010325706.1:0-7798 GCF_000700745.2 Antrostomus carolinensis | reverse complement strand
CTGTTTTCCTGTTCACTGCTCAGTATCCTACATGTGTGCACATAGAAAAGTCACTTATGAAAGGTGAGAAGAAAAAAATCATTGGTGTGACTATATTCTAAGCAAAAACACACAGGAGATGGCATTTCTAAGCCTAAATGCTTGGTTAAATAGATGGAAAAACTCTCTACAAATTGCCTATTTAATTAACACTTTTCCAAGGAGACCCTCGTATGTGGAGTAGTGTGTCCTTCAGAGAGGGTTCTATGCCTTCGTCCCACCTCCTCAGCCCCATGCAACGGATATGCCCATTGTACCTGGCCACAAATCTTTGCCAGAAGCAGAAGAGAAACTGACGAGCTCGTGACTTCCCACTGCAAAGCCTTCATGCCACCATTTCCTTCCTGACAGCCAGCAGCAAGCCACCACAGGCATGACCCTTTCGACATTCTCTGCTGTTTCTCATTCTGTTTGGCTTCAACTAAACCACTCCTGAGTAGCCCCGTGTAATTTTTTTTGCAACTTTTCTTTCCTGTTTTGTATTTTGCTCCCACAATCTTTTTAGGATAAACTTTTCCTGCTTGTACAACTGCAATACTGCATTTTTATAGCCTTTTGAGACCTGGAGGCCTGGCTCCTCATGCCATCCCATTTGGGTTGGCCTATGGTACAAACTGCTTCTACCACCTATAGCCTCCTAATTAAAACTGCATGATTCTGCTGCAAGGATCTCTCTTTCCATCACAAAGCAGCAACATGGTGGTGTGGGAAACTCACACCAAACTGAGGCCAAGGCCACCTGAGCCTTGGGATTGGCCACAGGCACCTGGAATTCCAAACTAGTGCTGAGGCATGAATTCAGAGCTTGTACGTGCAAGGCTAGCTGCCCCCACTGTCCAAGGAGACCTCAGAAAAGACAGCCCATGGCTATTCAGGGTGTGGCAGCACTGGGGTTTAGGGGTTGCTAAATGGTCTCTGGGTGGTGGATGTACCCCCTGTGGAAGAGCCACTGTGAACCCAATTTTGCCTGTGGTTTTAGAGTTGGCAGACACCTTCCTGGGAGGTGCTAATGGTGAAAATTAAATAATGAGGCTTTTAAATTCATGAATTTTGTCAAACTAATAGAGAGGAGGAGGCATGAGGTGAAGGGAAGAGTCCTGGGGTTTGTCCTCTTTGGAGTGTGCAGGTTGTGGCCCTCCTGCCCTTCCCACTGACATCCCTATGTTGGTGGGGGCTAGATGTCCGTGACCCATCATTTTGGTTCAAAATCTATGGGGCAGAGAGGAGAAGGGACACTTTCCAGCATATGGAGGGCTGAAGCAGAGGGGTGTGGGGCTGCCCTACGCTGGCCTCAGTCACGGGGCAGTGCATGGATCTGGAAGGGCTTGGGGCAGCGCGTGAGGCTGAGTGTGAAGTCGAAGGTCAGCTCAGCATCAGCTGGAGCCTGGAAGGTGAACTTCTGCAGGAGGGCAGTGAAGAAGATGAAGAGCTCAGTCCTGGCAAGCTGCTCCCCAGGACACGCCCGTTTGCCTGGAAAAGGAGCAAAAATAACCCCACCGAGTCTCCAGCGAGCTTCAATCTCCTCTTGGTTTCCTCTTGCACATGCCACATTGCACAGGCCGTGGGAGCTTTTCTTCTTCGAAAGGTTAGGTGGCAATGTTCACCCACACATTTTGCAGAAACCTTCCCCAGAAGTTTACTGCTGAGCAAACTGTGATGGCTGTTTGAATAGATGAAGAGGGGAAGCTTGACCAAAAAAAAACCCCAATTTATGCAGTTTGTGCAAGAGGAAAAAGCCTTGTTTTTTCATCCTGCGATAACAAATTGATTTCCCTCCTGCTCCGAGCAGTCAGAATTAACTGTTACTGGGATTTTCACTGTGAAGGTGGGCTGAAAGCTGGACAAGGAGCAGTCCCTCCTACTCTGGAGGGGGCGTCTTGAGGGGGTGGGGGGGAAAGAACATTGGAAAAAGGAAAATCATCTCCCCATCCATTATCCTACCTGCAGAGAAGGGCAGAAAAGCCTCCCGCCTCCTGTACTGGCCATTTTCCAGGAAATGTTCAGGATTAAAGGTGTCTGGAGTCTCCCACACATTTTTGTCGAACATTATTGAAGTCAGGCTGGTCATCAGGGTGGTGCCCTGCAAGAGGTGGAGAAGACGGGCGATTATGTGATGGAGAAGAGCTGACGTGCTGTCAGACTAGTTTATTATTAGCTCTGTTCCACACACAATGTAAACTACTTTTTTTTTAAGGGCAAAATATTTTTTTTCCTAAGCTATGTAATCAAATGAGGGTGAAAGCCGACAGGATTGTTCACTTCTGCGCTCCTTTATATATCATCATAGTGTTGATCCGTACCTTGTGCTGCTGTCACTGGTGATGTTAATGTGAACTATCTTTAAATTGATAACACTGTGCTCCCATAGGAATTTGAAGCAGTTTAACCATATAATTTTCAATCTATTTGCTTTATTGTGCTCTTTTTTAAAAAAACCTGATCTGTTTTATCTCTACATCCTCCACAAGAAAAAGAAAAATATTTTAATCAGTGGGGAGCAAAATGCCCAGATTTTTTTATTTTTAATTTTCCTTGATGCAACCAGTCATACACATGGAAAAGACTATATATATCTAAATCTCATATTTGCTTTCATAATGCCAGAACAGTGTGTATGCATCAATACTTATTACTTGGCTTCTATCAAGTGCTACTTTTAATAGATGATTTTTAGTACTCTGTGGAATTAACAAACCCAAACTGTTTGCTTTCCTGTGTTTCTTGGCTCTCTATTCCCATAATAATGTCTGGAGGTCGTCGTGTATAAAATTTAAGGGATAAACCTTGTAAAACTGAAAATTATGACCAACACTGTAGGATCTCACAGTTCTCCTCTACAAGGAGGTGAGATCCATAAGAGCCCTACAACATCTTTCGGGAGGGCTTGTATTTTCTGTATAACTGTGGTATCACCAAAAGATCCTGCTGATTGGTTCCCCTCCAGATGAGATTTGGGACTTGGGCCATGAAGACCTAGCTCTGGTAGGAGGGGTGGTCATCTCCACGTACTTTGGGCAGATGGAAACCAGCCAGGGTGGTGTCACTGGTGGACATCCTGGGCACCCCCAGTGGCACGACGTTGCCCATCCGCAGGACCTCACTCAGTACTGCGCTAGTGTACGGCATGTTCTCCTTGTCAGCCATGGTGGGCTGGCGGGACTGCCCAATCACCGTGTCAATTTCAAGCTGCACTTTCTCTATGGAAACAGAGAAAAAAAAACCAGACCTGCTTAAAAGGTTCACAAGAAGAAAACTGGGCCATAGGCACATCCAACATGTGGTAAAGCTGGAAATAACTCTGTTTTCTGAGTTTCACTTATCTGGTTTTGGGCTAGGGGTCCATCAGTGGCCCTACCCTGAATGTGGAGGGACGTGGCCATATAGAGCAGAGCCCAGCGGATGGCAGTTGCCGTCGTCTCAGTCCCGGTTAAGAAGAGGTCCAGGGTGGAGCACAGAAGGTTTTCCTCATGGAAATATGAGCTGGTGTCACCCTTGAACTTAGGGAAAAGTATGGAAATCAAAATTCTTATTAGGAAGGAGATACTTTCAAGAACCCAATACAAAACCATCCATATGTAAGTCAAGTCCTGCTGCTATTTTATCACCCACATCACCCCTGGATGTGGAAATTTCTGCCCCTTACCTTCCTTGACTTACAAGCTGTGTGGAATGCTTTGAGAGACACTGTTTGGTGTAGAGCAACTTTTAAAAGCAGGTAGTGTTAAAGTTTCACAATAGCAAACACAGGCCTGTGAGCTCTCATAGAAACATGAACATGTTCCCTGAGAGGAGTCCTACGTCGTGTGACAGAATGAAAAATGGAAGAAGACAAAGTGTAAATACATTCAAATGAAAAATAAAAATCAGTGTGTTTTCAAAGTGATCAGGCTCCTGCTGTTGCTAAAAGTTTGATGTGGAAGGTATAGGAAAGAAAAGGCAATGCAGGAGGCATGGGGTCCTCTGAGAGAACAGTCTTGGATCTCATCTGCTCCTGTCTTGGGTTAAGCTTTAGGTGACTTTAAATCAGGTAAGACTCTTACCTTTTCTATTTCCTTCAGGTAACAGCCAATGTAGTCTTCTGCCTCGGACTGGTCCAAATCCTCCTTGTGCTTTGCGATCACTTCCTTCACAAAATACTGGAGTTTCTCCCAGTGTCTGAAGATTTTCCTAAATGGTCCTGGTAGCCATCTCATGACCAAAGGAAAAGCATTATATAGCTGGTGAGAAATCAAACAGAGCAAAAGAGCATTTCTTGAGTTAAAAAACCCCTCATGTATCGCAGTCCAGATGATAGTACAATTTATTAGCTCCGCTTGCTACTAGGAAAAAAAATGAGTTTTGCTACACAGGTCAATTTAGTTGCACAGATGTAAACAAGTACAAACAAGATAAGAATTGGCTAGATGTTTCTGCTGATAAAGTTCTGTAATACTGGGTGGTCAAAGCTGTGTCCTAATGTGAAGGGCAAGTGTGAGTTGGTTACCAGAGTCAGAAATCAGTGTGGAGTGCAGAGGAGCCCCTTAGTGCTGGGGTCCATGGAGGGGACAGAGATCAGACCTGGCCCATGGTATGTGGTCACGCAGAAGCTATACCCCCAAATCCACCTATTTGGTTATAAACCTGGAGTCTCAGACAGTTTTATCATGAATAAAAGTTGTTTGAGAAAGTGTTTGGGAAAAGGGTGAGGGAAAAGAAGGGAATTTTCACTGAGAGTGCTACTTATTGAGTCTTTTTGTAGAAGCATAGCTATTTTTAAGGTTTTTCCATTGCTCTTTGGCTTTGTCAGGCATAAGATTGGTTTCACAATCCTGCAGTGTTTTTTCTCCATGTGCCTCAATAATTTTAACTTGCTTCCTTGCTTTCCTGATGGATTTTTGTGTATAAAACCAGTGTAATGTAGAACAATACTCAGGGTTATTTCCTTTATAACAGAACTCTTTTTACACGGAAAAGCAGATTAAATCAGTTCCTTAGAAACTCCAGTTTTTGAGCTTTTAAATGCAGCATCCAACCAACTTTACCTGGCCCCAGAAACTTCCGATGAGCAGCAGCACTTCAGCCAATGAGTGCAGTAATTCCTGGAAATGGTTGTCATGGTAGTCAAAGCGGTTCCCAAAAGTTATGGAACAGATGATGTTTGAAACAGCGCTATTAATTTTGTAATGAGGGTCAAATGGTTGTCCTGGAGGAAACAGAATGAAAGACAGCTTTCTTTTTTTCTTTAAAGTCTCAGTCAAAATCACATTCTCTACAAGATCAACAATTTGTAGTTGGGGTGAGACCTCACCTACTTTTCACCCATGGTGATGCTAAGGCTTCACCCCATGTCCTGGGGTCCCCAGCACCCCCATCACTGGACATTGGGTGCCACGACATACTTTCTCCAAGGATGTCCCCTCCCATCTCCAGCCCAGGCTGCTGGCAAACAGCAATGTTAGCACAGAAGCAGGGTTTGAGCTGTTTTCCAGGAAAAATGACTGGGAGCATGCCATGCTATGGCTGTTGGGTTGGCACTCTCCAATACGTTTTTGGTGCCAACTTCAGGACATGGTTTAAAGTGTGTTTAGTGGGCATGGTGGTGTTGGGTTGATGGTTGGACTTAATGATCTGAGAGGTCTTTTCCAACCTTCATGATTCTATGATTCTAATTTTAAACATCATGAGTGGGTCCCCCTAAGCTTAGCCTGGGGCAGGGAGTTCAGGACTAACCACACTGTAAAAATACCATTGCACTGGCCTTCAACTGTTCCTCTACAAATAAATCAAGTGAGATGGAGGAGATACGGGAGAGGGAGAGGATTGCAAGTCTCTGTGGCCAGTTATAAAATTCAGCAATAGCTCATACAGCCCATAGAAGTGGTGCATATCAGCTCCTATAAGAACAAAGTATGGTGTGATGTTCGTCCCATCTGCATTCCTTGAGAGACCTATCGAGCAGAGACCATCATCTCTCAGAGGGCACATTTAGGCAGCCTGGAGAGCTACTTGCCATGATATGAGAGACTAATATCTGTAACGAATCCAGTCCAGCCCTGAGCTGCTGTCGGTACGCTGGGGAGCATCGCTTTGAAATGCAAGGCACTCTGCACAGGACTGCTGATCTCTCCACTCTTCAAGAAAGTAATTAAACTGGGCTGGTGCTCAGATATTAGAGTGATGGACATGATCCCTGTTTGTCATTACTAATGGGAAGAAAGGCTCAAACCAGCAGCTTAATTAGTTTATTGATTAGGACTATAAAGGACTATAATCAATTGGCAACGTGAAGTATTTGGCCTGTTCAGTGCAACAGCAATTAAAATGGAGCAAGTTCAGTATATAATTTCACAATTCCTATTTAGATCTTTCTTGTTTATTATATATAGCTCCACAGAATTAGCTAAACCCCATCTGCTTCTATTTAAAGCTGAAGTGCAACATCACCCATGTACCAACATACAAATTATTCTTACTAATATCCCTCTGGCAGTTCTTAAAAGCTGCACCATAAAAAAGCAAGGCACATGCTTCATCTGTGCATGATACAAAAGGAAAGCCTGACTAAACAAGTTTTAAAATACTTTGTAAAACCAAGGACAAGCAGAGGTTAACTAAGCCTCTGAGCGTACGTGCCTGATATGCAGGAGAGTTGCATTTATTCCTTTGCAGAACACGGTAGTGACTTTCTTAGCTGTATAAACAGGCAAGTTTTAATATTTAAATACATACTAGGTGTTTACCTAGTATATATTTGTTTAATATTAATAAGGACGAACGAAAATATTAGGCCTGAGGTCTAAAATAAATGCAAAAAGGAGCAGTCTGGAAGTAGAAGATAGAGATTTGAGCAACTGAAGAAATGTTTTGCACGTTAGGAACTGCGTCGGAGTAAGAGTTTTACTTCTCATCGTTATTTAGCTGGAAGCTTTGGGCACAGTGCTGTACCTTAACCACCCACCTTTCTCCTCTTCAATCGTCTCCACAAGGTACCGGCTCTCCTCTTGCACTTTCTCCTCAAAACGTACAGCAATGCTTTTCAGTGTTGCTAAAGCAAACTTTCTCTGTTGCCTCCATATATGCCCACTTGATGATATGAGCCCTGTAGGTGGAAAATACAAGCAGATTAACTTCACTTTGTGTCACGTATGAGTAGCAGGATTCAGAAATGGCCATTTATCTTGAACAAAAACCCCAAACCAAAGCAAACAGAACCCGTAGACATTGAAAAACTATAGCTCTGCCTGGGAATTAAAATTCAAGGGTAATTGGCTTATGCTAAAGATCTAGCTGTATGGATTTGCTTTAATCTGCTACTTTGTCACTTTGCGTGGGAAAAAAAGGTGTAAGCCAAAATACTATAAGTACTATCACGCTGTTGGCAGAGCTGCAGGCAAAAGCACCATACTCTGTCTCTGGAGCTATATGCAACCAGGGGAGAAAAAGTAAAGGAGAAATGAAAACCAAGGGGAAAACTCTTCAAGTGTATCGTTCACTGAGCTGCTTGCATTTATTTCTCCTCTTTCATCAAGGCCTGACTTTGATCTCATCATCATCCCTAAATCCAGAGATTAAAATGCACACCTGTGGGATTATTAGACTGAATTAAATTCTTGCTTCCCTCTGTGCAATCCTTTACAGGTGCAGTTATTGAGCATTTAATCCAGCCTGTTTCTTTCACTCTGATAAAATCATAAATAGATGAAGAAATTGTACCAAAATCCTGGTAGATGTGCTTACCAAAACCTCTAAATATTTCTTGGAGAAGTGGAATATTTGGCCG
>NW_010325705.1:0-304 GCF_000700745.2 Antrostomus carolinensis | reverse complement strand
GGGGGATCACCAGCAGCAACCTGGAGATCTTCAAGGTGGGTCACCAGCCATGAGCTCAAGCTGTTCAACATAGGTGGGATGGGGGGGTCAGAGGCTGTGAGCTCAAGGTCTTCAAGGTGGGTGGGATGGGGCTGACCAACAGTGACCTCAAAGGTCGCTCAAGGTTGGTGGGATGGGGATATGACCAGCAGCAACTCTGAGGTCTTCCAGTTGGGTGGGATGTGGGAACTGGGGAGGGGATGGAGACCAGGCATCCCTGACACCTGCATGCTCATGGAGCCAGGGTCCCCATGGTCACCCTCCC
>NW_010325704.1:14674-14912 GCF_000700745.2 Antrostomus carolinensis | reverse complement strand
GGGGGGCAGACGTGCACCCCTGCACATGGGCACACACTGCAGCCCAGCACCTTTGGGCACGGGACCCCGGGGGCTGACAGCAGCTGGCCTGGGTGGGGAGGGGGGTTTCTGTCAGCAGCCTGGCCCAGATCGACGGTCAGACGGAGGGGATGATTCATGTCTCAGGCTGTGGCCCGAGGGCAAAAATGGGAGAGATGTTTGATGTGAGGATGCCGGCAGGCTGGTGGGCCTGCCGGGG
>NW_010325704.1:14151-14588 GCF_000700745.2 Antrostomus carolinensis | reverse complement strand
TCTGGTCCTGCCGGGAGCTGCAGCTCCTGATGGCTTTTCCCCTCTCCAAGCTCACTCTGCCCACGCTGCCCAGGGGTCTCGGCTTGGCCTGGGGGCAGAAAACAGCTGAAGCAACGTGGCATCAGATCACACACTAAAATGAGCCTTTTTTAAAAAAATTCAGACACTGTTTCCTATTTCAGGGATGAGGACAGTGAGCAGAGCTGCAGTGGTGGCGGTGGGCAGAGGCTGGGTTCCATGCCCAGAGCTCCATGCCCCCTGCGGGGATGGGACACTGGGGAGCAGGACACCATGAGACAGGGCTTGGTGGCACTTTACCCTCCTTGTTGTGTTCAGCCAGCACTCGGTCTGCGTGCCCAGGATATCACAGGGCCAGAGCCAGCAAGGGGACCGATGTCTCATGGGTCCAATCCTGCAGGTTTCCAGCCCCCGGTGAG
>NW_010325704.1:13803-14075 GCF_000700745.2 Antrostomus carolinensis | reverse complement strand
GACAGACCCCTCCCTGAGGAGCAGCCTGTGCTTTTCTTGGCAGGGTGCCACTGGAGGCAGAGAGCCGTCGCTGTGCACACGCGGCGTCAGACATCATCATCATATTAATAATGAAAGGGCAGCTCCTTCAAAGCTCTTCGCCCCTGCGCTGGCGAGAGTGCAGAATGCAGAGGAGCTGCGTGAGCCTCATCCCAAGCAGCTGCAGGGAGAGCACTGCCATGCCTGGCCGGCCGGTCATCTGCTGGGTTGGTGACCCAGGGGGCTCTCCTTGC
>NW_010325704.1:7568-13692 GCF_000700745.2 Antrostomus carolinensis | reverse complement strand
ATTTTGGCTGTCAGGAAAAGAGCAGCTCTAGCAAAGGCAGAGCGCTCTGTCCATCATTTTAGTGACACCACTCACTGTGCCAGGGCCTCTTCTTTCTGCGGGAGGAATCGATAAGCTCAGACAATGAGACAAACTACCGGCAAAGAGGTCTTGGGCTGCAGCCAAAAGTGGGACCCTGGCAGCAGCTCCCAGGGCATCACTTCTGCTCATCCCTGTGCAAGATCTTTGGGTTTCCCAAAAAACCCCTTTTTTAATGCCTCCCTTTTGTCCAGAGCGTCCCCGAGCCTGGACACCCTTTGTGAGGGTCTCAGCAGGACCAGACCAGGGGATGAGCATCTCTTCACCTCTCTTCTCTCTGCCAAACCCTCTCCTCCACCTTTTGCCCCACTCAGGTGGCCAGAACCAGGAGGGTTTTGCTGCGGATGTCCCGATCCAGGGAGGATGGAGTCAAAGCTCCTGTGCTGGGTGGAGGTGGGGCAGGCCATGCCCACCCCATGCCCACTCTGTGCCCACCCTGTGCTCACCCCATACCCATATGCTCTCCCTGGCACCGAAGGTGTTTCAGAGAGTCCCACCCCACAGCTGTGCCCCGTTGTGTCCCCTGGCCCTTCCTGCCCAGCCCTTTCTCAGGCTTTTTTTTTTTTTTTTTTTTTTTTTTCCTTTTAATCTCCTTCTAAACACAATAAAACCCCCAAATCCTCCACAACAGAGCAACCTCTTTTTGTTCCTCTTCTCCCTTTTCTTTCTGCCGCGGCCGAGTATCGATTGGAGCTGATGCGCTGTAATCCGCTGTTTCTGTGAGAAGTTGGCATCCCTGAGTCCCTGGAGGGGCCAGATCCTGCTCCTGCGTGGGGCTCACTCCTCTGCTGGTAAAAACTAACCCTGGCACCCCAATCCCAGCTGGCAGCCTGGGAGAGCCCCGGCTTTCCCTCCCCAGCTACCAAGATCTCTCTGTTTAATTGTTATATTTGCAAGAAAAGTGATGATGGTTCCCAACACAAACTGCAGTAGTGGCTGGGTTTATTGCAAGAGATTCATTCAGTGGTTTAATGGAAACAGGAGGAGCAGGACGGGAAAGCATCGGTGTGGGGCTGTGAGGAGGAGGGTCAGCCCTGCTCGGCTGTACCCACATCCACCCCTAACCCCTGGCAATCAATGAAACCCAAATTAGCAGATTTACTCGGCTCCTCCATCACACCCAGCATCCTAAAGTCCCAAATCTCCCAGTAACTCCCCAGTGCTGCCTCTGCCCACCCATTAACCCCTTTCCCGGAGCTCCCCACACCGCATGCCGCACCCTGAGCTCCGAAGGCATCACCCCCACGCCGGGCCTGAGTTTTATCCAGCAAATAAACCCAATTCCTGAAGGATGCTCGTGATGCTTGGCCAGGCAGGTGAGGTTAGTCAAGACTCAAGAGTTTTTTATTCTGGGTGGCACAGAGAAATTCTCAGGTTTATGTGCTGATGGCAGAGGTTTGGTTTCTAAAGGTCATGGTAGTTTGGAAGGTTTTTCATCATTGTGGAAATGCTGGGAAAAAATCAGGGAAACACCAAACTGTGGGCAGCCCAGCTCCCACCCAGCATCAGTGTCGGGAGAGGCAGAGCACGAGCCAACCTCTTCCTCCGATTTCAATATTAAATCAATTATACCGTTTCTTTGGGAAGCAGATGAAGAGTGCTGAAGTCACTCTCCTAACCTCCCTGCAAATGAAAATGTCCTTGAAAATGGAAAATTGCAGCAGGACACGGTGTGATGCCTGGGCCATGAAGCTGCTCTGTGATCATTGTTATTTTGGTTGCGATGTCCGATACTTCCCTGGTTTTGCCTTGAGAGATCAGAAGGCTGGAAACAAGGGTTGGAAAAAATAGTAGTTTGTTGGTTGAAAAATAGCAGTTGACATTAAAAAGAAAAAAAAAATAGTCTTTTTTTTAAATAAAACTGTCTTAATATTTATAGTCTGGGAAATATGTCCAAAGATCATGTGCCACTGAAAAGGATAAATCACTTCTCTTACTTTAATGTGCTTTGTTGGGCTTTATCTGAAACATAGTCATAAAATTACCAAATTGAAATTTTAAATGGGGAGGGGAGGAGGGGAATATCTGGAGGGTTTCTTGCTGCTTCTATTTTCTTATTGCTAAATAAAATACAATTAAAGCAACATTTTATATGCCAGCCAGCATAGCTAACATTGGTTTTCTGATGGCACTTCTTTCTGTCAGCCAATGAAAATAAATGATGCAGGATTACCAGGGAGCATCCAGCCTCCATGGCTGGAGGGGGATTGGGAGCAGCAGGCATTCGAGTACGGAACAGAGGGATTTTAGTCCCGCTGTCAGTGGAATTCTCCAGGGATGTTACCCACAGAGCTCCCTGCCACCTCCTGAAGTGATGCTTTGCCTTTGCTACTCCCTCTCCCAGTGCTTCCAGTTCCCACCAGTGCTTCTCAGTCTAACCCAGTCCCTGGCACAATCTCTGTCTAGGGGTGACAATTCACTCCCAGTGCCTTTGGGGTGGCCCTGGCCAGATCAGTGTGGGTTTGGTCCCTGGCGGGGCTCACTCCCGTGCCAGGGGCTGCCGGCGGCTGAGCTGCTGACTGCACCGAAATCCCCGTGGTAATTGGATGAGGGCACTGGTTTCCAGGAGAATATTAAATCAGAGCCCTAGTCCTGATCTGGGGAGACACGCTTGGGAATATAAAAGACACGGTAGATCACATTATGGGGGTTTGGGGTTATTTCTCCTGCTTTAAAGTCAAAGGTATCACAACAACTTCTTATTTGTCACAGAGTCTATTGGAGCATTTCTAACTGATGGGAGGGAGAGGAAGGGGGGAGGCTGTTGCTGCAGGGAGGGCTGAGCACTCACAACTCATCACAGTGATGATGAGAGCCATCAGAGCCCCCTGAGAGCCCGTCACTGTGATGAGCTGCAAGTACTCAGCACTTCCCAAGAGAGAGCCCGGAGAGTGTTTGCAGCCACAGACTGTTGTGGCAACACTGATGCTGGTGTCCCAGTGCCACAAAGGTCCCTGGGGACTTTGTGGGCAGGAGCCCAGTGCCACTGTCCTGAGCTCACTCCCTTCTGCCTGTGGGACCAGTACAGGGAGTCACTCAGCAAATGAGTGGGCTCCAGTGCCCTCCTGGTTATCTGTTGAGTCAGGTCTCCAGTTGGGGTGACCATCTTGTGGCATCTGCTGCTGCTCAGCTGTCACCCACCCTCCTGGTGAAGAGGACACTCGGGGCACCTCATGGATGAGGTACCCAGGGGACATGACCAGAGACTCAGCACAGGGTTAGAGACACCCATGTTGGGCACATCCCATGGCTCCTGCCATGGTGTAGACAGATGGATGGATGGACAGATGGATGGACAGATGGATGGACTTTTCTCCCCACCACAGCAGGGAGGCAGGGGAGGACAGACAGACAGACAGATGTGCCTTGTTAACCAATGAGGTGGCCTCAGGTGATGGTAACAAGCCCATTAAGGGGGTTTATCAAGGGAGGCTGAGGGCTGGCAGGAAGGCTGCCAGTTTTATCTGAGAAGCTGGTTTCGGGCTGGGAGAGCCTAAGCTCCTGCTCATTAATTAGAAAGGCTTCGAGGAGGTTTGTGCTGGTTGGCCTCACTTGTGAACAGCCGTGATATGATGAGTGATTAGGGGCTCTGAAGCTTTTTAGTGGGTATCATTAAGCTACTGATGAGCTCATGCAGGGAAAGGGCTTTTTTGGCTGTGCCTGAAACTGCCTGGTCCTGTGCTGACCTGGATCTTCCTTGTCTCGTGGTCCCCGACCTCCTGAGCCCCAAGGAGATGGGTGAAACGTCTGTGTCCTGGGGACAATGATGGCTTGGCTGTCACCCCATGCCCCTGGGCTGTGTCAGATCTGGTGTCCTTCAGCTCATCCGTGAGATGATGAGCTTGTTGTCACGCATGAGTGAAGCTGGGATGTCCCTATTTTCACTGTCTGCCAGGTACTGATAAAATTTGGGGATGACTAGCTCTGGAAAGGTGGTTTCCACGCTCTTTGTGCATCAGGGGGGAGGACCATGATGGCTCTTCTGGGTGTTGCTCTGGGAGCATCTTGCCCCCAGAGAGCTCATTTCCCAGTTATGGTGTTTCCTCACTTGTCCTCACCATGACTGATGATGAAGCCTTCTTGCTCAGAGGACACTGTCTTGAGGGGCAATGTCCTTTGTCCCATCCTCCTCTCCCCCACTGAGGTCCCCAAGGGCTGGGGCAAGGCAGGGAGCTGGATTTTCTCTGCTCTCCCTCATCTTCCCGTCTGCCTTGGCAAAACGTCACACAGCTTGGCAGCATCCTGCCCCGATGCGGTCTGGTTGGCACCACTAGCGCTATATTTACAGCACTGTTAATTAAATACTTTCTGCAATCAGTGCTGTGCATGACCCCGCTCCCAGAGCCGGGCTTGGGCTGTAATGTGCCATCACCAAGCAAGAACATGACTGCTGCTATCCTGGGGAATTTCTAACAGAGATTTACTCATCCCAGGTCTCCCATTTCTCTGTTTTGTGACATTTTGCAAAGTTCAGGTTTACAAAATAAGCCAGCGCTCAGAAGAGATGCTCCAGACATTATTTACGCTGCATGTGCCACTTCCCACTTGAAGGGGATCTCACCCCATGGTGAGCAGAACTGGGGGGAGGTCCTGCCAGCCCAGCTGCCCCCTCCTAGGCTGGTCCCCTCTGCTTTTGTGGAGGACCACCCCATTACCCCACTGCCAGGCCCTCAGTGTTGGAGACTTCTGCTCCTCAGAGGCTTCTGGGTGCTGGGAGAGCGTCAGAGAGCTGGGGCTGTGCTGATTGAGATGCTCGTGGCATCGTGTGGCTGACCCTGCCTCTAATCCTTGCTCCAGTCCTGGGGTGAGTGATGGGTGGGAGCGGGTATGACCCCTACCCGGAGGGGCTGTGCAGGAAGGTAGGGCTGCCGTGGTTTTAGGGGGGTAATTTGGGATGCTCAACTGCTCTGCTTTTAAAAATAAGCCTGGGCTAAGGCATGGGTGTGGAGGCGGCAGGCTGCTCGCAGAATCCCGTCAGCGTGCAACAGCCTCCCAGGGTCTCCGTTATGGGCAGAAAAGCTCCTTTCAGCAAATCACAGGTGGCAGGAGCTGCCTGCTCCGGGAGGGTGAGCAGCACATGTGCCAAAATCCAGGGATGGGGAGTGGAGAGGAGGGGTCCCTCCCGGTGGGGCATAGCCAGCCCTGGAGACTTGCCCCTCCTGGCATGGAGATGCACTGGCACAAAGTGGTACCTGGTGTCTTTCTGACCTTCTCCTGTTTCACCCATGCCCAGCACCTGTGGGCTTTGGTGGTGAGACCTGGGGCAAACAGCCAAGCTGGGTGACCAAACTTCCTTCTCTTCCTCAGGATGGTGCTGGCCAAGGGAGACCTCATCTTACCCAGCACTACAGCAAGGGCAGCTCATTCTTTCTGGGGAAGGTTCTGCTGGAAACCAGGTGTGTTCTGACCTTCTCCTGTTTCACCCATGCCCAGCACCTGTGGGCTTTGGTGGTGAGACCTGGGGCAAACAGCCAAGCTGGGTGACCAAACTTCCTTCTCTTCCTCAGGATGGTGCTGGCCAAGGGAGACCTCATCTTACCCAGCACTACAGCAAGGGCAGCTCATTCTTTCTGGGGAAGGTTCTGCTGGAAACCAGGTGTGTGCCCATCCCACAGTACTGGCCCAGAGTGCAGATGGAATCAGGGGTACCCAGCACCCAGGGCAGTGGAGGCAGGTAAGTGGGTGGTGGCACCCAGTCCCACACCCCAGCACCCTGCTGAAACCTGGTTGTGATGCCAGCTTTGAGCTGGGCTGCCGGAGACGGGGGCTGTGGGCTCTGGCACACCTCGCTCCTACCTTGTCAGGTCTGATCAGGAGGAGGATCAGTCGGCCCTTCCACTCTCTCTCTAGATTTAATTAACCGGCCTTTCATCTCTACCCTGAAGGAATCTACTATCTTCTGTCTTCTTAATTAACGTTCATTAAGCAAATCAGAAGAACGTTTTTTCCTCACCGCCTCTACCGCTCTTAACCCTTGCAGGGTGCCAGGTCTGTGTTGGGGCAGCAGAAGCTGCCCCAACCTGTGATGGCAGGGTAGAGGGGCATC
>NW_010325704.1:5366-7529 GCF_000700745.2 Antrostomus carolinensis | reverse complement strand
AGGTTAGAGTGTCATCACAGCATTGGTCACCACATCTCCACCACGCTTGGAACAAAGTCCTGGGGCAGTGGGTGAAGTCTCTCCAGATACAGAGGACTTCAGCTGAGGCTGGCCCTTGCTATACCAGTGGAGCTGGGGGCAAATCCCAGCTCTGATTGCTCTTATGGTCACCCTTGCTCAAGCTCATCCATGTCTCTGGAAGACAAGGGAGTTTTCCTTAACCAGCTTTAGCTCCTTATCTCCTCCAGGGGTGAAGCTGGTAGGCATCACAGCACTGAAATATGTCCAGTGCCTTGTGCTCAGAGAAAAGGGGATTATCTGGGGCTATTCCTGCAGGCAAGGGCTTGTGCCCTGCACCCAGCAGGAGCCCAGTGAGGGGCTTGGCCAGCCTGGGGTGCAGCTGAATCAGTCTGGGGACATGCAGCTCCCACTGCATGGTGGTGTCACCACTGATTCCCATCAAGCTCTGGCCCTGTGGACCATCATGCCAGGTGGGCTGTGTTGGAGGAGGAGGTGGGATTGGGATTCTCATCAGCTTTGCTCACATCCACTGTGCATCTCACGATCAGCCACCGAGCCCCAGCTGTGTGGTCTCTAATGTGGACCCCTCTGCAAGAGGGGATGGGCCATGCTGGGAAATCATCTCCTGGGTGTGTGTAACATCCCGAGGAGGAGGTGACAAACCCAGGACAGGAGACAGCCTCTCCTGCCTGGAGCTTGCAGCCTCAGTAGCAAGGGGAAAGCTAAACACCTGGAAAACCCTATCCCTGCAGGATGCAAATCCCTTTATAACTGGTGGTGGAGATGCACGGGGCAATTACTGAGCTCAAAACCCTTCTCTTTCTCCTCGAGGACTGGCAGTGGGTTTGCCACTGGCTGCCTGCTCCCAGGCAGCTGATGCCCAGCTCCTCAGTGCTGGGAAATTCACCCTTCCCAGCGGAGCTGGCTCCGGCTGTCAAAGCCTGGGTCGATATATGGTAATAGGGCTTTGAAACGGCGCTGCTGCGGGAGCCGCTGCCCAGGACTCTGATTCACAGCTTCCCTCCGGTGCTTCTCCCCGCAGTGTGTAGAGAGGAGGAGAATAGAATAAATAAGAGTAGAAGGGAAGGCAGCTTAAATTATAAATGAGGGCTAAGTTTCCAGGGCTCCTGAGGGCAGCTCAGCTGAGCAGTGTGAGGGGCAGAGGCAGTGTTCCCCCACACACCCCACTTTTGCAAATGAGGGTCAGGGTCTGCCCAGGGGCATAGCACCATGCCAGCCTGCCTCCCTCCCTGCTTGTTGTCACCCTCCTGTCCCCATGGGTCAAATCTGGAAGGTGCCACAGTCCCCAGAGGGATCCCCTCTGGCATAGACAATAATTAGCATCACCTGAGAAGCTGCTAATGAGGTCTGGTGATGATCTGGTTTTGCCACCCCATGGAGATGCCTCCACGGGTATTTTCCCTCACCTTGGTTCAGGGGTCTGGGCTGCCCCATGGCAGCAGGCAGGGATGGAACCCCCACTCGTGATGTGGAGGCATTGGGGGGTGTCACAGACCCACGACACAGCCAATTTGGTGTGAGTATGGGAGCAGAGGGATCCCCATAAATCAGTGTTGGGGTAGAAGAGCATGCTGGGTCTTCTCCAAAGTCTTTCCTCCACCCCCTCTTGATGTCTGGGGCTGTGAGAAAAGTGGTGGCCCTCACCAGTTTAAGAAAAAACCCACGTGTGGGGCATGTATCACCATGAACTCCTCCCTGGGGCTGAGAAATGGAAAAGCTCACTCCATCTGTGCAGCTGAAGGTGCAAATCCCTCCATCCCTGAAGCAGCGATGTTGGGGTGCATCCCTCCGAAGGGGTCCCATCCTGCACAGCCCCGCAGCCTGGGGACCAGGGTGGCCTGGGTGAAGACCAAACCCCGCAGACCAGGCTCACACACCAAGCTTTCGACATTCCCAGCAGCTTCCACAAGATGGACCTCGGAGAGAGAGGAGGTGTCTACCAGGGGGACCCGTCCCATCCCATTCCATCCCATCGCATCCCGTCCCGCCTGCTCCCGCCATGCCATCGGGAGGAGGCTCAGAGCCCGGCTCAGTGAGCCCCAGCATGTCACAGCCACTCGGGCTCTGCCTGCTGGCCCTGCTGGCCCTGGGGCTGGGGACGGGGGGCTCACCCGCCTGCCC
>NW_010325704.1:0-5184 GCF_000700745.2 Antrostomus carolinensis | reverse complement strand
CCTCCCCGACTTCCACAGCCAGGAGGAGAGTACCTGGTGGCAGAGCCAGTCCATGGCCTTCGGCATCCAGCACCCCAACTCCGTCAACATCACCCTCCACTTGGGTAAGTGCCGGTGGGAGCCCCCGTGATGCCGGTGAAGGATCCTGGTGGTGGGTATGTCCCGGGGGGTGGATGCTCCTGCACCCTACAGCCATTGGTGCTGCTTTTGGGTTAAAAACCCCCCAGGGCTTCTAGGGGGTGCAAGGAGGGAGATACCCTCTGCAAAGCGCTGTGGGGAGATCACTGAAAGGACCTGGAGAGGGTCTGCCCCACCCATCAGCCAAGCCCCGGTCCCTTGAAGGGAGGGGATGCCAGCAGCCGTGCCCGGGGTGTCTGCTCTCCTGTTTTCCAAGGCTGCTTTTTACCAATTATATAAATTCAGGGAGCAGGAGGCAGGTCCCTACCCCCTGGCCACCCACTGGGAGAGCCTTGCTGGCTGGGGGTGACCACTGTGGGTGCCAAGCCCGTGCTGTTTCACCCCCATGCACCCATAAGGTTGCCTGCTACATCCTGGGGATCAGAGCTCTGCACACACTGTGCAGCCCTGGCAGGTTTCCCCAGCTGGGATCTGACTCTTTATGTTTTAAATACTGTGCAAGCCGCCCGCTGGGAGGGTACTTAAACCCACAGGGCATGCCTGGCATTATAAAAAGGTTTTTTTAATATTTTTCTGCTGTCTAAACTATCCTGGCTGTTGGCCAGTGCTGTAAAATCTTCATTCTCTGCCATCTCCTGCCATCTGCATGTCGAAGGCAGATAGCAGAGGGGCTGCAGTCAGAACCAGTAAGGGGACAGCTGAGCACTGGTGTGGCATGGAGCCATGCTGGTGGGACCCGGCAGACGGGGTCGGGGTGAGGGTGAAGGATCTGTGCCTGCCCCAGCAGGGACGCAGGAGCTGCCTGGCTGGGTGGAGGTCACCGCTTTCCCAGCCTCCTGCGAGCCGGCAGACATCTGGTCCTCGTCCCTAGACCGGGGCTGGGCTCCCTGCCGGGCATGAGAAGCGATGCTGGAGGAGCCTGCCAGCCCCATTCCTTGCTCCACGGGAGGGGACCTGCCGGCCCCTGGCCCATCTAACACAGGCTGTTGGATCACCCCAAATTCCTTTATGTTTGACCCGGGGCATAGACAACCCGAATGCACCCTGCATGACTGAACAAGCCACCACTGGTTCCTCTGGTAGCTGATCCCCCCTGCTGCAGGTGACTTCCAACTTGGATTTTCTTCCTTTCAGTCTCTGGCATGGGAAGCTGGTGGCCATCTCTGGGACAGCTGGGCAAGTTCGTGCCACCAGTCCTGAGATATGTGTGGGGCCCCAGCATGCTCATATATGCAGCGGTCCCTTGTCCCAGCCCAAGCTCCCCAAGCCCTGGGGCTTGCTTCCCAGTCTCTGCCTTTCTCCTGGCTCTTCTCCAGCTCCTCTGCAGACCTTGTTGGACCCCACACTTGGGTTTCCAGTGGAGTCTTGTCCAGTGTCTGTGACTGCTCTGCTGTGTATGTCTCTCATTGACACATCAGAGGCTATAACATTGCACCGAGCTCATCTTCACCCCGGTCCCTGCATCCCTCCTTGAGCTGGAACATCCCCCTGCAAATGTAGCCTTGTTTCTACATGAGTCATATATCTTGCCATGCTAAAAAGTGCCATTTTGGTGCTTGGCGCATTGCTGGCTGACCTTTCCCATAGCCGCCGGGCCCCGTTCTTGTCCCAGCTGCAGACTTTTTTATTGCTACCTTAGTGTTTTCACTTGGGTTATGGAGGAAACTGGCCCCTGCAGCTGCCTGGGACGTGGCCCAGGACAAGTCCTCGCTCATGAGCTCCACTGAGTAATTGGGTTTTTTAACCCATGTAGTGTGTCCCTGCCAGCCTGCTCACCTTGCTCAGTCCCGAGTCAGTCAGCAGGTTCTCCAGCGTGGTTACCTAGGGAACTTATTAAATAAGCTATTGAATGAGTTAGACAAGACCTGTGTTTACCTGCATGCTGTTGATTGGCGCTAATTAGATTATCCTCCTTTAAATCTCTCTTCTCTGCGAGGTTTCAGCCATGCCATTACAGTGCATCGGACTCAGAGCAGATTGATAGTCCTGATCACCCGTGGCTGTTGCATTTCCCCTGTCAGACATCAGGGAGGAACCCAAAATACCAGTGGGCTTGCAAAGGCAACAGGCACCAGGACTCTTTGGGTAGCTCTCTGAATGCCAACAGTTCATGTCAGAGTGTCTGGATCAGGAGGTATCTGCATCCATGACTCTGATTTTCCTGTGGGATGTAAGCCTGCAGCGGGGTCCTGGAGCTGAGGTTTGGGGGTGTTGGAGGTGGCTGGGGACATGGAGGTGATGTGACCATCCCACACACTTCTCTCTCCTCTCCAAACTCCCTGTGGAGTATGAGTGCTATGAGCTGCAGTCTGGGCTCTGCAGGAGGCAGGTGAACACTTTGGAGGACAGCACAACTAGGAGAGCATCCCAGGGGTCCTGGTACCATCACCCTCCATCCTCAGCTGCCTGTGTACCCATCCCACTGCACGCCCAGCTTTGGGACACATCACACCTTCCCAAGCGGGAAGCAGCCCAGGTTATTTTTGGGAATTTTTTTTTCTCCAAGCAGAATTTGGCTGATTAAAATGGCTGTCTGGGAAAAGCAGGCGCTCCCTCGGGATGATTCCCCAGTGCAGTGAGACTCCTCCATCCCAGCTGGAGGCACCACTCGGGCTCCCCCAGCCCAGCCACCCCCTCCTCTCGTGTGGGGCCGCTTAGGGCAGGAGCTGTTTATTGACCCAGCGCTGAGCTCTGTTCCTCTCCCAGAGGAAACTGCTCGGGGAGGCGATGGCCCTGACCTCGCTGTTTTGGTAGACACCCCCTGGGACTGTGCTGTCTGGGAACT
Source organism: Antrostomus carolinensis (assembly GCF_000700745.2). Taxonomy (NCBI): domain Eukaryota; kingdom Metazoa; phylum Chordata; class Aves; order Caprimulgiformes; family Caprimulgidae; genus Antrostomus; species Antrostomus carolinensis. The sequence continues at coordinate 2,261 of NW_010325704.1, read as the reverse complement.
GGCGCCCGTTGGGCGTCCATCCCACTGTGGGGTGTGGGATAGGGGCATCCCCACTGCCACCAGCCCGGATGGGTCCTGGATGGAGGTGAATATGGGGGGCAGGCACAGGAGAGAACAGCAGTGGTGGGACAGCCTGGTTGCAGCCCCTTCTTGGTCCTTGTCACCTCTGGGTGGGCTGTGAGTTTGTCCCCTTTCGGGTGCTTGGCTGGGTGCTCCCCGTGTCCCTGATGGGAAGCAGCTGCTATTCCCAGCGCCGGTAGCCCGGCTGCCTCCGCTCCCCCGCAGCAAAGTCGCAGCACATACGCGACAGTATTCATATGGGCTCAATTAAAAGCTTGTTTTCCTAGTCCCGGAATAACCCTTCTAACATTCCCAACTCATTATCTTTTCAAATAAAGCCAAAACCTTGAAGCTAATTGTTTTGTGCTGTCAGGAGCGGTGCTGTTATGGAGCAATCCAGTCTTTGAGCTGGTCCTTCATCTCTGGCAATTAAGCGGTTCTGATGTTCACTTTGGTGTTTTCTTTCCCCCTTTTTGCTAATTCTTTCAAGCACTTTCAGAGCTGTGCTGCCTGCCCCGGGGATTGGCGGCTTCTCTTTGTCCTTATTCCGGCAAAGATGGCAGCAGTGCCGGGTCCCAGGACATGGCTCCCTGGGAAGAGACTGGCCTTGACCATTCCTCCTCCCCATCCCTGTGGCACTGCTGCCCTGAGGATACTGCTCAGTCCCATGGGCCTGACTTTTCTCCCCCAGCCACTGGTTAAAGCTTGGCTTTGCAGCAACTCCTTGCCCATGCAACCTGCCTGGTGCATCCATGCCATGGGTGGGCAGCTATGGTGGGGTGAGAGACGATTTGAGGCTGGATGTGGTTTGGGCTGCAGCAAGGAGGAGCTGGTTAAGGGCAGCTGGATGGTTATTTCTGCTTTGCACAAAAACATCACTCTTCTAGCTGTGGTGGGGAGAGGGGGATGCCAACAGCCATGCAGGATAATTTCAGCCCTGGTGCAGGCTGTGGTAGCCATCAGGTAGCTAGGAGAGGGTCACACCATGGTGGGTCTGTCCCCAGGAAAAGCCTATGAGATCACCTACGTGCGGCTGAAGTTTCACACCAGTCGCCCCGAGAGCTTCGCCATCTACAAGCGCAGCCGCGCCGAGGGGCCCTGGGTGCCCTTCCAGTACTACAGCGCGTCCTGTGAGAAAACCTACGGGAAGCGGCAGCGGCAGTACCTGCGGCCGGGGGAGGATGAGCAAGTGGCCTTCTGCACCGACGAATTCAGCGACATCTCTCCCCTGAGCGGGGGCAACGTGGCCTTCTCCACCCTCGAGGGACGGCCCAGCGCCTACAATTTTGATGGGAGCCCCGCGCTGCAGGTGCTGTCAGGCTGGGAGGGGGGTGGGTGCAAGGTCCCCCAGGATGCAGCCACCTGGGGTAACAGCACCTGTGATGCCCTGCACTCCCATTGGAAAAGGTGCAGGGTGCATCCCAGTTGTGGGGAGCTGGTGGCCCAGACCCCTTGTCAAGGTGCCTTCCCCCATGTCCCCTTCAGGAGTGGGTGACCGTCACCGACCTGCTCATCTCCTTGAACCGGCTCAACACGTTTGGGGATGACATCTTCAAGGACCCCAAGGTGCTGCAGTCATATTACTATGCCATCTCCGACTTCTCCGTTGGTGGCAGGTGAGGGGCAGCCAGGCTGGGGTGAGGGCAGGAGTGGGAAGACCTTCCTGGAGCTATGGGGCTGGGGCGGCTGCTCCCCACCTTAGTCTTGTTTGAATTGTGGTTTTTGAGGCAAACTGCTCAGATGTGGCTTCATACGTCTGTGAACTGGAGCTGGCAGTGCAGAGAGGGGTGAGGAAACCTGGAACCCTCTGAGCTGTGCACAGAGGAGCTCTTTTCCCCACAAGCCCTCTCCATTTGCTGTATTTGCTTTGCCTCCTACCAGCCCCATGGCTTTTAATAACATTGGGGCTCGTGTTGCTCCTCCTGTGACCCTGCTTGGTCCCTGGGCAAAGCAAAAGACAGGTCCTGGGGTGCCAGCAGAGGTGTCTCAAGACTATGGTGGCTGTTAGAGGAGCTTGGAGTTGGCATGGCCATGGTCTGAGGAGCTGGAGCAGCTGCCAGCGGGATGGGGGAGCTGATTGGGACAGAGATGTTGGTGGCACCCACTCGGTGCTGCCCATGGGCTGTGCTACATGTGCCCTTCCCATGGGAATGGGCAATCCCTCTATCCCGGTGACAGCCGCCTCCCCAGGCAGTGGGTCC
>NW_010325703.1:0-10154 GCF_000700745.2 Antrostomus carolinensis | reverse complement strand
AAGGCCATCGACTGGGCGGCCTTTGCCGAGCGGGTGCCCGCCAACCAGAGAGCCATGTTCAACGCTCTGAAGACCCGCAGCGACGGGCTGTCGGCCCGGTGAGTGCAGCCCTGGAGCTGAAGCGAGCGCAGGGCGAAGCTCCGTGTAGTAACCGATGTGTATGTCCTGCTCCAGGAACCACACACACCTCTTCTGTTTAGAGAATTCCCACGAAATAACATAAATTCATTTATCTTGTTGCATTCTAGCACCAGTTTCCAGACTAAAGAGGACATTTGAGGGCTGGAGCAGCTCTGCTGTGAGGACAGGCTGAGAGAGTTGGGGCTGTTCAGCCTGGAGAAGAGAAGGCTCCAGGGAGACCTTTTAGCGGCCTCCCCGTACCTGAAGGGGCTACAAGAAAGCTGGGGAGGGACTTTTTATAAGGGCAGTTAGTGACAGAACAAGGGGAAATGGGTTTAAGCTGAAAGAGGGGAGGTTTAGATTAGATATTAGGAAGAAGCTCTTCACTGTGAGGGTGGTGAGACACTGGCCCAGGTTGCCCAGAGAAGCTGTGGCTGCTCCTCCCTGGAAGTGTTCAAGGCCAGGCTGGATGAGGCTTTGAGCAACCTGGTCTAGTGGAAGGTGTCCCTGCTGATGGCAGGGGGGTTGGAACTGGATGAGCTTTAAGGTCCCTTCCAACCCAAACCATTCTATGATTAGGCTGTGGAACAAAATTAAATACTTAAGTAACTAATGCCCTTATACTTTTAGTAAAAATTACTTTTTGTCAGGTTATTTAAGCTTAAACATTAACGAAGAAGAAAGTAGTTTGCTTTGGTGTATTAAAAACATTTTGCAAGCTCTGTTACTCTGTTAAATGCTGCACAAATTCATGAGTCTTCTCAAATCCTTCAGCATCCCCACTTGATCCAAATGTTGTTGGCTGTTGCAGTTAATATTGCTGATTGCTTCTGCATCAGTGTTGTGAAAGCTGCCAGCTCCTTTCTCACAGGGCTGCACCCAGAGGTGCCATACACTAGTTTGAAGTGGAGCAGGGCTGCGGGCTGAACTCTTCTTGTCTGTACAGAGAAGTATGTTTCAAGGGCAGAATGATTTGTAGAAATGGTTCATCACTGCTTGTTAATAACAGACCTGAAAATTTTTAGACTAAACTTTAGCAGGCTCTCTCAACATTCTGGAAAGTAACTGTGGCAGAGAACGTGTGACAGCTCAAGGTTACTTCTCTTGCTGGTGGTGACTGCTGTCCTCCCTCTCTTTAGGTTGGCTGCCCTGCCAGAGAAACCCCCGGCCATCGACTGGGCTTACTACAAGACTGCTGTTGCTAAAGCTGGCATGGTGGATGAGTTTCAGAAGAAGGTCAGTCTTTTTGTCAGCTGGGTTTTGCTCTTTGGAGGTTTCAATGGGGAATGTCTTTGGTGTTGAGAGGAAAACAGCAGAATTGGCAGACGAGGTTGGTTTTGGCTGGCGGGGGCTCCAGCTTTACGTCCTGCAGATCAGTTGCCTCATGGAGGTGTCACTTCAGTGCTGTTTTTTAGGAGGAGACCTGTGGCACTGTACAGTGAGAAAGCTGGTGAAAGAAAACTTGGTTAAGTATTTTGGCTGCAGGAGTGTATTCAGGTACCGACTCTCCTGAAGCGAACGGTCCAAGCATTTCTCTGACTCACTGAATGGCAGGAGGCTCTGCAGGCTGTGAAACGTGTAACGCTAGCGGATCCCTGCCGGGGTTGCCATCCTCTTGATGAGCAGGAGTTGAAAAGCACCAGCGAGGCTTTTGCTGAAGGGTGTCACTGTGAAAATTGACCTCCCGAGGCTGGGAGGATCCACTGACCTCAGCTGGATCTGGGAACTTTGTCCTGCGGGAAATAAGTCTGTGATATCATAAGTCTTTGGTATTAGACTTCCTTGCTTCCTTACGATGCTGTGCTTTGCTCTCTCCAGTGCTGTGATGAGTGTGTGTAGTGTGACGTGTCGTGGTGGTGGTGTGCAGTGCAGAATACATTGCTTTAAGCTCCCAGGTGAGCTGTGCTGCTTGTGAAGGACACAGTCCAGCTTTAGGAAGCTTGTTAACTTTTACAGTGTGAGCATTTCCTAGGGAGAAAGGAGGGAATGCTCCCTTGCTGCTGGAGAAATAACCTTGGTGTGAGGAATTATTTCAATCAAACAAAACATGTAAAGTATTTTCTCTTTTAATTTGCAGTTCAGTGCTCTAAAGGTTCCCGAGCCAGTGGATACACAAACTGCCAAGATTAATGCCCAAGAGCAGGAAGCTGTAAGTGTTTAAACTGTTCCCTAATGCTGGGGTTGGATGGGATGGGACGGGATGTTCTGCACGTGCCTCTGCACAGGCAGGGCAGCCTGAGCCAAAGCATGGCTCTGGTCTTCATACATCTCTGGTTTTTAGCTAAGCAAGAGAATCTCTGCACATGGAAGAGTTTGGTTCTTTGGGATTTGATCAAGATTCTGTCTGCTTATCTAGTGTAATGGTGCTGAATTTTAATGGCAGCTCAAAGTGTGGGGTTGCAGATTCACTCTAGGTCACTGTCTTTATCATAACCATGTTCACCACGTCCTCTCCTTTCCTGCAGGCAAAGAGCACTGCTGAGTACGTGCAGGCTTCCAAAGCCCGTATTGCCCAGTATGAGCAACAAGTAAGTCTGGACTTTGCTTAGTGAATGTTCTCTTTAACCCAGCCTGGCACACACCTTGTTCTTACCTGTGTGTGCTTTGCTCTTTCTTGCTGACAAGTGACGTGTAACGTGTTTGTTTCTGCTTCCACTTCAAGCTTCAGAAGCTGAGAAGCATGATTCCCTTTGAACAGATGACATTTGAAGACTTGCATGAAGCCTTCCCTGAAACCAGACTGGACAAGGAGAAATATCCGTACTGGCCCCACAAACCGATTGCTGATCTGTAAACTTGTCTGGAAGCAGTTTGTCTAACGACTGGCAGACTCTATGAGCTTTTAAATAAAATGCTTTCCCTCCTGTCTGTGGTTGAGATCTTAGACACGAGGTTGCAAGGTTTTTGAGAGATGTGGAACAATATATTAACTTGCAAAAAGCCCATTTTTTCCTGGAGTTTGTCTTTTCTACCTGTGAGCTTGTTTTTATAGCAAGGACCAGGATCCCAGCTAGACTTGTTGATCAAACTGAGTCCTATTGCATCTTCCATAATGAAAATTAACCATCTGTTCATCTGTGTAACCCCATGGTGCAGGGAATGCAGTTCATCTGCTGTTGCAGGCAAGGAATTGCTTAGAAGTTGAACATATAAAGTTTTTTGAGGTGCTGGAGTGTGTTTAGTAGTGATCTGCAATGCAGTGGGGGATATGTCTCAGGAGTTCTACAGGCAGAGGTCTAGAGCTGTTTTCTAGGTTGGTTGTGATAGTTTAGGTGCAGCCAATTGCAAAAGAAGTTGAAAGAGTGTGCACCCACCTATTTTATTTTTTTTAATGTATTTAAAAAAAAAATTTAGAACATCTCAAGTATCACCCCTTTAATCCTGCTCATCCTATCATTCTCTCTGTCCTGGGTTTGTAAATGATGCAGATCTCACAGAAACAATAGTACCAACACTTCAGCCTTGTATAGTTTTATTTAATTACCTGAGATGGAATTTTTAAAGACCTTTCCCTAAAATGGAAACATCTCTGTAAGGGAAGAAGGGTATGAACTCCCTTTGCTGTTGGTCGTATTTGTGCTAAGAATTATAGATGGATACAGTGAAGGTATCATCCCCAGATTTCACAGTTGTTTCACTCAAATACCTCTCTGGCCCACAGAATACTTTAAGAACCTATGTAGTTCTAGTGAACTAGAGTACAAAGTGTTAAGCATGCAGATCTCGTGCCCTGTGAATTTGGTTTTTTTCTTTTAAAATTTTATTTTATTTAGGCAACTGAAACAACTGCAGCTCTGTGAATCAAGCAGGAAAAAAAACTTACAGTGAAGGGGTTAGAAGCAATACAATGGAGAACAACTCAACGTGCACTGCACAGAGCTGGTCTCTAGCTGCTCCATTTTATAGAAATAATAGTAAAAAAAAACAGGGAGAGGAAGAAGTGACTGTAGAGAAGCACCTTCTCCAGAACTGGCAGAAATGGGTCCTGCTCCTGCGGCTGCCACTGGGACCTGGCCGGCTTCCCTTTTTCTGGGACCTTCTTGGGGATGTTCAGCAGTTGGGCACCTTCCTTGGTGAGGTGTTTTGTGGTTGGGTTGTTCATGGCTCTCTGCGCCAGCTCGGCGTGTGTGTCTGCAAAGAGCACATAGCACATGTTGGTAGAGAGGGGCTGGTGGGTGGCTACCACGGCTCGTACTGCCTGGGGCACTGGTTGCCCTGAGGAAACCCACCCTCCCTCAAAGGAACTTGCAGTAAACTGCACCAAACTCACTTGTTTTAAGAGGTGATTGGGTTGATTTACCGTGCTGGAATCTTCTGAGAATCTTGTCGAGGCGTAGGGATTTGTGCTGCTGGTGCAACAGGAAGAAGGTGTCTAACACAGCCATGATCATGAGCAGGAAGGTGCCTAAGAAGAACACCACTGCAGAACAATATGAAAACAAAGAAAGCCCTTGGTAATTGCCACCATTTTCTTGAATCTCCAATTCTATCTGTGTTCAGTTGCCTGGTGGGCAAGAGGGGAAAATTCTGATCCCAGCAAGCTGATAAAGCTTAGTTTGTGCCTTCAGTGTTCATGAATGTGTCCACAAATACCCAAAGACCTCCCTTAAGAGTTGTTACCTGCGTAAAAATCACTTGGTTTATATTCAATAAAGAGGGGTACCTATTACGGGTGGTTTGTTGGAGGAAGTTGGGAGGATGTTGTTGAGGATCACAGCTAACATGGAGCTGCCGAGGATGATGGCAATCTGGAAACTGATTTTCTCCTCAAGAGAGCTGGGTCCAAACAACACAGCCATATCCAGCAGATACAGGGCACACGTTGGGAGGATCAGGTTCAAAATATACAGAGTGGGTCGTCTCTCCATAGAAATCTGTTGAAGAAGATGGACAAAAATTAGGTGAGCAGGAGAAAACTTACTGTGTTGGGCAAATGCTTATTCTCTAATATATAAAATTATCTTATTTAATTGTTTGGTTTTTTTTTTGGTGGCAAACCAGTGTGATAAAATATGAAGGTACTGCCATACCACGTAGGTGATCACAGAAAATTCTTGGTCATCCAGCTCTTCTGTGTATTCAATGATGCTCAGGTTGGTGAACTTCCATTCTCCATCAGTTAGGAAGTAACTCTGACTGTCTTTCATCATCTCAGCTGGTGTCCGTCTTGTCTTCATGACAAGGTCTGTTACTGCTTTGGCAGGAGAGAGAAGACGAGAGAAGTCGCAGAATTTAGGCATTTATTAGAGATCAGTTATTTCCTCTCCCTTTCCCTCCCAACCAAGGGTGTGTGCAGGTGGGGAAAGGCAACATTTCTCACACTAGTGGAGTTTTTTAGCCCATCAGGGAGAAATTAAAAAGGACTTTGGTGAAGAGACTTGACTGGACCTCTGGCAATGCGGATCAGAGGAGAAATCTCTGGGGGATCAGGATAGTTGTCTTTGCAGAAGGGAGCTGGAGGGTTTCTTGTTGCCTCTGCTTTCCTCTTGGGATGAACTTTGACTGCAGTTTGGATCCCTTAAATTTTCCTTAATTTCCCCTCTTTTCCATACCTTTTGGATATGTTTAAAGATCAGTCCTGCAAAACTGTATGTGAACAAGTAGCCTTGTTGCAGGAAACCTCCTGATCTCTTGGTTTGTAGAGGAGATCAATCCCAAGGGGGAGAGAAATTGCCATAAAACATCCAGATGCTTCCAGAGATGTTGCTGGGAAATGTGCCAAAACAGAATGACAGTGTTTTAGCTCATTTTCCCTGGCGTTGTATAACCTCAACCCCACTAACCCAGTGTGAACATGTGGTGCTGCTGAGGGAACCCAGGAGTTAGTCAGGATCCATCCCATCTATTCCTCCTCCTGCAAATTTAGCCCAGCTGTGGTAAAACTCAGCTTGCCACCGTACCTGGGTAGAGAAATGAAGCTATGCTCAAGTTGCACATCTGGGTGTCGAAGGGAAACTTGAAGATCATCAAGCTGCAGGTTAAGGTGACCTGGAAGGGCTGGGTGGAGTTGAAGCTGCCGTTGTGCATGACGGCCATGTAATCCAAATTTGAGTTTTGTCCGTTCACTCTGGAGGAAACAAGAGTGAGAGTGACTGAGCTCCAAGACACTGCAATGTTCCTCCATCCCACAAAAGCTGGGGCTGGAAGTGTCCCTTTGGGGGAGGCTCTGTGCTGTCACCCAGCCACGGGATGTAGCAGTGAGGAGAGGAAACCTGGGGCTTGAAGAAGAGCTGGTAAGTGCCTCTGGACTAAGGTTTGTAGTAGCTCTGCAGCTCCTAAGGAAACTCCTTCCTCCACTTCTCACTCTCCCCTGGGAAGAGCTCCTCTCCCTTGCAGAACTGCCTTCTCCTCCTCCCCCCCAGCCAAAGAGCAAGCGGTGGTGCCCGTTCCTCTGTCAGAGCACAGAGCTCTGTCCTGTATCTTACACCAAACTGCCAAGGGTCACTTCCTTCCACCACATTGCTGGTCTCTGCTGCGTCCTCCTCTTTAATGACATCCCAGATGGGACATTTCTGGAGATGTTGCAGTATTACAGAGCCACAAAGTGCTTTGTATAAACTGTGGTCACCATTAATCGAAATTACAAGGCTCTTGGTCACAGAAAGCTCACAGAAACAACCTTTAACATTATGAGTTTATCCCATTTCCTACAGCAACATCAACAGTTTACATTTGTTGTATTTCTCTTAAGCCAGTGGATAAAAATGAAACAGGAACCTACCGCTCTAAAATGAAGATGGGAGGAGACCAATACGTATCCATGGGCAGAATGACTTTGGAAATGTTACAGAAATCCTGCGGGTCCCAAGTTGCAAAAGTGTTTTTCCACTCCTGGGGGAAGAAGTTGAAGGAGGTAAGTGAGTGCCGAGCTCGGAATCAGCCATCATGCTGGGCATCACAGCAGAGAAACGCTCTCGAGGGACCTACCAGGTTCAACAAGAAGTAAAAAGAGACCGTCTGAAGCTTTTCGACCTGGAGAAACAAAAGGGAAGGTAATATTTAGCTGATTTTCTTAGGTAAATCCAATGCAGAGCCCAGAAGCTCTCCCCTGTTGTTCTTAGAGCGACAGCACAGGTTGCAAAAACTCAGCTCAGGAGGAGAGCTCAGTGATCTTGGTCCTACAGCTGAAGAGGGGGAACAGGCAGTTCAATGGGTTGGGGAAAAAAAAAGAAAAAGAAAAAGGAAAAGAAAAAGGAAAAGAAAAAGAAAAAGAGATTATTGTTAACATTTATGTGCCAGAGCCCTGTGAACACATTGCTCAGCTCAGGCACCTCGCAGGCTGTTTATAGAGCCTGGCACAAAGCAGACTGTTTGTCTGTGGCTGCCTCTGAGCTTTTTTTCCTGGGAGTAGCTGGGAAAAAATACTCCAGATCTTCCCAAAATGTTCTCAAACAGCAGAAATCTGAAGAAGTGGAAGGGGCTGATTCTCATCTCCGTGGTTTAGCTGGTCCTGCCTGGGAGAAGACTCAGACCCCAGTCTAGCAATCCCCTCGCTTTCTGTTATAAAGGAGTTTTGGGTCCTTACCACAGAGAGAATTGCCACCAGCATAAAATCCATCTTCACTTCCACAGGCTCCTTTGAGTTTGTCTTGGGCAGTATGTGTGCATGCAGCTTGCTGTGAGAGGAAATGTTCAGGTACTCAACAACATCATAGTAGGTGCAGAAGTACCTTGGAGCAGCCCCTGCTAGAAAAAAAAATAATTAAAATTAAAAAAATTCCACTTGCATCAGAAAAGGATCTGGCAAGATCTCAACCTGTGAGACAGATGTACCAAAAACCAAAAGGTATGGAGCTGTGGATACAAAAACCATCATTAAATCACTCCTCACATAGAATAGAGTTCCTCAAAGCTTTTCTATCCCTCTTGAACTTACCTGTCCCAAGAGAAAAGGTGATGATGACTATAAAAGCTCGCTGCATCGTCTCCTGCTTCCAAATAAGGAGGTCAATGGTACTGTGTGTCTTATGAGCAGTTCCAGGACACGTCATTTGTTATGTAGCAGTTGATTTGATATTTATTAATGAGGGATGGATATTTTGTAAACAGAAGCTAGATTTTTATGTATTTTTTTTTTTTGCATTGGAAGGAAGACTTTGCTAATGGTTTGATGCACTCAGCTGGCTCTTGGGAGCAGCCTTTAGTTGTGGTAAAGTGAAAAATAAGATCATTAAAAAAGAAAAAAAAATCCAACAATTTGATGGAGAGGAAAAGAAATGGCCCATCTCCACAAAGAAAAGGCAAAGAGCCAGAGCTACTCAGAAGAAAATCTTATCTACAGGGCGGAGAGTCTGCTGCAAACCCACTGAGGTGGAAGAGGAGTTAGTGCTTGTGTGACGTGAGGGGAGGTGGAGAGGAGGCTGCTCTCCTTTCAGCCCAGGCTGCAGGCGTTAGGGTAGGTCTTCATTTCCAAAAGCACCGAGCCTTTCATGCTCTGATTTTCTGGTTCTGCCTCCTTGCTGATCTCCTGTGCTCTCAAGGTTCTTCTCCAGATCCTCCAAGTGAAAATGAAAAGCTCAGAGGCTTTTTTTTTTGCTCCCCCCCCATCTCCATCTATCTTTCCCTCAGCTCCTCCTCTCCGTCACTGCCCATACTTCCTGCTGTGATTCCAGCGATACCTCCAGGTGCTCAAAGTGATGGTTCACTTGCATGGAATCACCTCCAATTCTTGTGTGCTTGGGAAGTCCCATCCTGCTGGGACATCATAGGTGGCACCTTCTTACTGTGGCCCCTGGTTGTGTCTGAGATCAGAATTGGGAAACGTAGGGGCTGTAAGAGAGGGTTCGAATCAGACATGAGGGGCATGAGGAGAAGTAGGGGTGACCCGTGGTGGGGCTTGAGGGCTGTGTTGGTTGTAGGAGCTTATAATAGTGGTGACTGATGGTTTCACTTGGCCAGCAGCCAAACACAGCCGCTCGCTCACTGCCCCCCCCATCCCTCAGGGGATAGGGGAGAAATTGTCTGTGGGGAGACTCGTAGGTTGAGATAAGAACAATTTAATAATTGAAATAAAATAAAACTTAAAATAATACTGATATTAGAACAATAATGATAATAATAATAGTAGTGAAATATGGAAATGAGTGATACCCAGTGCAATTGCTCCCCAGACACTAACCAAGCCTGGCCTGATACTGGAGGAGCGACAATCCCGAACCGAAACCACAATCCTGGGAGAGCCAGAGCCCGAGCCAAAGCCAGAGAGAGCCAGAGAGGAAGAGCCCCTCATGAATCTCCTGCCCATGGTGGGATATGACATGGAATATCCTCTTGGTGTATCCAAATGCTAATTTAACTTATTAATTTAAATATTCCTTGCTCCCTTCGATCTTGAGCTTGTAGACGGACAAAACACCAAGTCCTTCACTCCCAGTGACAAATATAAAAACACTGGGATGTTCTCAGCATATCTCTCATAACAAATCCCAGCTGAAGCCGAAACACAATGCTGGTCTAGCCACTAAAAAGAAACCAGCTCTGTCCCAGCTGAAAACCAGGACAGTGACCATGTCACTAGAGGTGGGACAACATTGAGCCCTCAGAATGGTTCTAGAGGTGACCTGGCCTCCAGCAATCCCTGACGTCTGTCAGCAGCTGGTAGGATGTGAGCACACGGGAGCTGTGGGTCTGTCCTGTGGCTCTGCAAACTTTTGGTACCCACCGTGTCCTGTCACAGCGATGTCCTTGGCCATGGCCAAGCAGCAGCTCGCCATGGTGGGCAGAGGAGAGAGGGAAGCTGGATCCGTGTGGCACTTGCGAGGTTGAGTGAGGGGGTGTCTGGTGCTCAGCCAAAGCTCTCCCTGCCCAGCACCCCGTGTCTGCCTGTCCCAAAAAAGCACCCAAGCCCTGGCTACAGGATTGTCCCCCAGTTCCAGTGCAGTGACCACAGCTGGCAAGTCCCATGCTTGGTTTCCCCCCAGCCTGGCTGTGGTGACAGATAGTCCTTCCCCATCTTCTGGTGTCCCCCCGTGCCCCAGCACCCGGGATGCTCCAGCGCTGGTACCCGGGGGCTGCAGCGGGACCCGGGGTGGGGG
>NW_010325702.1:5918-10551 GCF_000700745.2 Antrostomus carolinensis | reverse complement strand
TGTCCCCGATCCGTGGTGCTGCGGGGCATCTGCCCGAGGCCGGCTATGCCTGCAGGCAGGACGGGGGACAAGCCAGGGGACCTTCTTGCAGAGCATCTGTGGTGCCGAGCAGCTGCTCCCAATGGCCATGGCAGCGGCCGTCTGACAGGGAGGCAGAGGGAGGGCTCGGGGCTCTGTGCTCCTCGTGACCTCTGGTCACTGTCCGTGCAGGGGGTGAAGGAGGCACGTGGCATATTGACCTGAAAAGCAAGGGTGGGAGCGCCGGTTTCGGGAAGCCTCCTGTGGCGGCCGACGTGGTGATGAGCATGTCGAGCGCCGACTTTGTGAAGATGTTCACAGGTGAGTGACAGATGCGTTTGCCGGGGCAGACACAGCCCAGAAAACCTTCTGCTGGTGGGCAAATGGAGAGCGTCCTGGCTTTGCCACCCTGGCTGGAGGGGCTTTTGGCTTTTTGTGGCTCAAGTGAAGGAGTAGGAGAGAACTCCTTGGGTTTTTTTAACTCTTCTGCTTTGTGAGCGGGAAGAGCCCAGAAGCTTGTGCTGCCTGTATTAACTTAACGAGGTATTGAAATTTGAGCAGCGAGTGTGGCTGCAGAAGGAATCCAGTCATCTGTTGGACTTGTGTTCTGCACATCTCTAGTCTGTGTTTCCCAAATGTGCACCCCTTTTACAGCACAGCTTGGTAGGAAACTAACCTGTTTCTTCTCACCTGAGAGACCCAAGTTTCTTATCTCACATAAAATCGGTCATAATCTAATAATTTCATTAAGTAACAGCATACAACAACTGATGCCATTTGGCCCTCTTTTTTTCTGTCTCCAGTGAAGTGAGTTTTTTCTATCTCCAGAGAAGTTTTTTACTGGTGAAGTATTTGTTGGACAAGAGGCAATGTTACAGCTTTCATAATGTTAAATTGCCTCACTGCTTTACAAGTGTGATTGCCACATTTATCACTGTTCAAAACAGTTCTGAACCTTCTTTAGCAAAACTTCAAAATGGAGTCAGAAGGGAATAGATTAATCATGAAAAAAGAAGTTATCCATGTAGTAAGTTAATCATTATAATCAAGTCCTCAAAAATACCTTTAAAAATGAACTGGAAAAGCAAGTAATATTTCAATTAATCAACATCCTCCTTTTCTGCAAAGTGCTTCAATATTGTGAGAGATATATAAAGACATATAGATACAGATATATGGAAATACTTTCTTAGACTGAGGTATTTGAAGAGTATGAGGTAAAACCACAGAGCCTGGTTTAGCATTTTTACGATGTGGATAAAAATATGAAGCATATACCAAAAAGTAATTTCTAAAGAACTCAAAGATCTTACTATAGTGATATTACTGTTTCCTGTGCAGAGTCTGTATCCAACTCCTTTTAATTTTCTGATGATCTTGTTTCTTCTTTTTAGGTGAGCTAAAGCCAATCATGGCTTTGATGTCAGGAAAATTGTTAAAGGTGACATGGTGCTAGCAGTGAGTCTGGAAAGGATGCTAGCCTTTCATATATAACTACAATGCTGTTTTTAAACACCAGACCTCATTTTATTTTGATGCAGTATAAGTGTCAATAAAAATTTTAATTGTTAAAGAAAACACAACTCAGTCTGACTGTAACACCCAACAGTGAATGCATTTTTCTTAATAACTTGCTATAATGATTAAAAGAAAAATTATGTCCCAAAATTCTGAGGTTTAAATTTTTTTTTTTTTCATTTTCACTTTTTCCTCTGAGAGCAAACTGTCCTCTGTTACTGTGAGACCTAACAGATCTTTATTTCTTATAATTTTGTCTTGTCTTTGAGCTACCTGATGTCTAATGAGATGTGAGTTCTGATCCCAAGATTAGGGAATGCACAACTTATTTCCAAACTGCAAGAGTTAAAGTCAGCACTAACTTTTCCCCTGAGTGGGAGGCAAACAGCATTTTTATCTGGTTTCACAAAGCTTGTAGGAACTGAGCATCTCTATCAGATGTTACTCTAAAAGGCTGATGACCTCCAGCTATTGGAAAACACAGTGTGTGTGCTTATGTGCAAAATATGTTCACATACATTTTGTTTCTTTAGGGAGACACCTTAAAATATGAAGCATCTTTTGAAGCCTACATGTACTAGAAAATGTTTTTTAAGTGGACTTTTCAAAGTATAGTTCCAAACATTGTCCTGTAACACTACAAAAACTGAAGCAGTTCAAAGAACTTGGGTATCGGGAGCGAGGTTGTTTAATTTCATACCCATTTCATCATCATCCCCATGCCTTTGCAGTTTTCCCTTCTGTGCAACTTCTCTGCCAAATAATTTTGTTTTTCAGGATTGTGGGGGTGAAGGGGAATGGTGTGCAGCATCCAGTTCAATATTAACCACGTCCTGGTACCTGAGGGCAGAATGTCCTTATTTGCTTCCTGCCTGTGTCTGTAGTTAATGGTGTGTATTTCTTGTGTAGTCAGTAATAATGCCCTTGCACAAAATGTTTGGTAGCTGTGCATGTCATTTGGTGATGGACTGTGTAATCCTAAAGAAAGATGTCACCTTTAGAGGAAAAGGGCTTTTGCTGGAGATAGATCCAGAGCAGCACAACCTGTCTCCAACTGGCCACTGTGTTTCTTCTTGCTCTGGTACATCAATAGTGTTGCTTGCATGACAGAAGAGTGGGAGCTCACCATGCTGATCTGGGAAATACTGATTGCTGCTGGCAGACAGATCAGGGCTGTGCCTGATGCAGTTGTGTGGATAATTGCTGGTGCCAAGGAGAGAAGGGCAGGAACTACCACATCCAGCACTTTGGTATTAGCAGTTATGAATTCATGCTGAACAACAGGATTCATTAGCAAGAAAAAGGAAAACCAAAAAACTTGGCCCTCTGTTTTTCAGTTAAATGTATTTACACTACGGTACTGGACCCAAGGATGAGTGTGCATCCTGCAGGCAACATCATGAGGTTCCTTTCCTTCAGAGTCCTTAGGATAGGTGGGGGGGTGGCTATGCCATGGGATGGGTGATGCTGAGTAATTAGGGATATTTGATCCTTGCATTAAGGAAGTGTGTATTATGCCATCGCTGGAGTTTCTGCTGTAAACAGACATGGCTGAAAAACACGCCAGTCTGATCTGCACTGTTAGGATGAGACCTACAACAGGTGCTGTAATGGAGGAATTACTGCAGGTGTTTGCATTCTGCAGAGGAGTTTTACATGAGGGCAGAAATATGTTGCTTTTTAATCTGTTGCTCCATTCATGGCTTTTGAGGCCTATAAAAATAAAGTGACTAAACAGTGACTGCTCTATTACTGCAAATAACTGGAAAAAACCTACAGGTTCTTTGGGTGACAGCTCCAATTAATAAATGAAGAAAACAGCTTTACAACCTATGTAAAACACAGACATGATGCTGGTGGTAATGAGTGGGACTGATGGCTCATCATACTGTGAAGAAAATGCAAACCCATGCCTCATGTGCCCAAGGGCTCTCTTCCAATGTCTTCTCTCCCACCTCTTCAGCACAGTTTTCACTCCTCAGCTTGTCTGTTTTCCCCTGGGTTGAGTCGGTGACAGCAGAG
Organism: Antrostomus carolinensis; assembly: GCF_000700745.2. Taxonomy (NCBI): domain Eukaryota; kingdom Metazoa; phylum Chordata; class Aves; order Caprimulgiformes; family Caprimulgidae; genus Antrostomus; species Antrostomus carolinensis. The sequence continues at coordinate 6,993 of NW_010325702.1, read as the reverse complement.
GGAGCAGTCAGCACACCTGAGTGTGGCTGCTCCAGCCATGTCCCCACAGCCCCCGGCTGCTGCTCAAGGCTGCTGTGCTTCCAGGCTTGCAGCAGACCTGCTGAGGTGCAAGACTCGCTAACACAGAATCACAGAATCATGGAATGGTTTGGGTTGGAAGGGACCTTAAAGATCAACCAGTTCCCACCCCCCTGCCATCAGCAGGGACACCTTCCACTAGACCAGGTTGCTCAAAGCCTCATCCAGCCTGGCCTTAAACACTTCCAGGGAGGAGCAGCCACAACTTCCTTGGGCAACCTGTTCCAGTGTCTGACCACCCTCACAGGAAAGAATTTCTTCCTAACATCCAATCTAAATCTCACCTCTTCCAGTTTACAGCCATTTCCCCTTGTTCTGTCACTCCCTGCCTTTGTAAAAAGTCCCTCCCCAACCTTCCTGGAGCCCCTTCAGGTACTGGGAGGCCGCTATAAGGTCTCCCTGGAGCCTTCTCTTCTCCAGGCTGAACAGCCCCAGCTCTCTCAGCCTGTCCTCACAGCAGAGGTGCTCCAGCCCTCGGATCATCCTGGTGGCCTCCTCTGGACTCACTCCAGTAGGTCCATGTGCTTCTTATGTTGGGGACCCCAGAACTGGATGTAACATTGCACATGGGGTCTCACCAGAGCAGAGTACAGGGGGCAGAATCCCCTCCCTTGACCTGCTGCCCACGCTGCTCTGGATGCAGCCCAGGACACGGTTATTGGCCTCAGGGCTGTGAGCACACATTGCCGGCTCACGTTGAGCTTCTTGTCCACCACCACCTCCAGGTCCTTCTCCTCAGGGCTGCTCTCAATCCATTTTCCACCCAGCCTGTATTTGTGCTTGGCAAGGCCCCAACCCAGGTGCAGGACCTTGCACTTGGCCTTATTGAACTTCATGAGGTGTGCACAGCATACATCAGTACCTTTTTCTACTCTTAGTAGGGTTCCAAAGTGGGATAGGATGGGATAAGCAGGTTTGTGGCAACAGCAAAACCTGTATCTGTGCCGTGCAGCCTCTCACCTCCTTCCCTCACCTCTGGTACAAAGTCCTTGCTCCA
>NW_010325702.1:0-5898 GCF_000700745.2 Antrostomus carolinensis | reverse complement strand
AGGAATGAGGATGTACTTCTTGGTGACAGAGCACCAGAACTTGTCGTACTTATTTGTTCCACCAAAATAATCAGTGAGACCATAATGCTTTGTTGTCAGGAAGAGACTTGGTTTGGAAGAACATTAGCTTGAATGCTTAAAACCCTGACAAAAATGACGGCCACTGGATCTCAGTCCTTATAATGGAGTGTTGCTTAATCTTAGTTCTGTTTGGCATTTTATCCTAGAGTAAGATGTTGCTTTATACAGTGAAGTTAAGCAATAGCTAACTAACTCAAGCAATAATACCTAGAGTCAGTATTTTTTACTGGGGTGTAGCTGTTCCTCTGTAGCTCTGCATCCCACCATTCCGACCAGGCACTGATGCTGAAGGAAGGGGAGGGGACCTTGCCAACTGTATGGGAACAGTATCATCACACCTCTTGAGACAGGTTTACCTGCAGAGTTTTATCAATGGGGTACACACATCAACCTGAAGCCACTACAGGGGAAAAAGAACAGAAAAAGAAGGAAGGAGGAAACTTCTCGGTGGCCCATGAAGAACTGAAGCACTGGGGCCTTCAGAAGGGTGTCCTTTCCTGTGTCAGCAAGCAGTGAGGATGAGGAAGATGAGTGTAACTTTTCTCATCAGGCTTTTTCCTCTGTGCTTGGCATTAGGACCCAGCCAAGCTCACTCCTGGTTGTTCCTGTATATGATGCTGTCAGTGCTGACTGGATCCCATTTAATCAGTATCAGTTGCAGGTGGTGCATGCTGGTCACTCCACTTTGTGCATGTTTATGGCTGCTAATTCTTATGCGATATTTACATTACTATTATCTACTTTTCTATTTGCTAACTCTTGTTTTTCCCCTAAAATAAACTAAAGTTACAAAACAAGTAGGAGACACAGGGCGAAGAAAAGGGGGATTCTCAGACTGTTAGCAATTGCTTTCCATGAGAACGTATTATAATGCTGAGATTTGTGAGTGGAGGGTCATGAGAATAACAGCACAAAGGCAACAGCATAGAAAGGAGAAGGGAAAAAGACTGAGACAGCAGCTCAGGTGGAAGGCTGCAGAGCTGCAAGTGACAGGCTGGCTGCAAAAGTGTGCACAGAAGTCCCTTGGGATTGCAAAGGTGAAGGCACTCGTGCATGTGTATGTGCAGCCGTTGACACATCTGATGTTTGCTGTTCAGTGCTGAAAAAGGGTTCATACAATTAAGTTGTCATCGCTAGACTGGACTTGGAGGCCCACTCGTTGGAACTTCACAACCAAGGAGTCAGGAAAGTGCATGCACTGCTTCTGCATGGCATGGTGAAGTTCAGGCTCTGTGGCTGAGCTCAGTCTCTATGCAAGAAAGAAAAAGTGGGTTCTGTTAAAGTCCTCAATGTGAACTTTAATTTTAAGCTTGTTTCCCTGTTCTTAGTTTCTCCCATTTATAGGAACCACATGGCATGAGCATTAACTCTCAGAACATACCTTTTCATCAATGGTTAGACTTTTAGCAGATTGGGGGATAACTACCATATCATCATCTTCAGCTGTAGACTTTGTCCTAATGCTGTGTGAGTATGTGTGAGATTGATCTCCTGAGGTCCCTTCCAACACCTACCATTCTGTGATTCTGTGTGTGTGAGATATAGTATTGGGAGAAGAACTAGCACAAAGCCAGTGTACAGAGTTCTGGATTTTTTTCCTAGAAATATAATTCATACTCCATAAAAAGGATTTTTTCCAGAAGGATGTTGTCAGAGCTATTTCTTTATAAGCTAAGAGCTTACTATTTCTGCTAACAATTAAACATGATACAGGGGAATTCTGTGATCCAGTCTTTACTGTAAAAGCCAGGTGTCTGGAGGTTACGTCTCTTCACTGAAGCTCAGGTCTCTGAAACTTCCAAGTTTACCAGACCAAAAATGGAGGGAATAAAAGAATAACATGGTTGCCTTACCCAAAGCTGGGAGAATACAAGCTCAGCTGTCTCACTTGGTTATTTTCTTTGCCAGAGGAATACACATTCCTGTAATTGTGACATTTGAACATACCTTAAGTAAACAGTGTCCCATCTTCATGTTTACCACCTTGACTGTTGTAATTTTCTTTTCTTTGAAGAAAAGGAGAGCTCCCAAAGACATGACGTGAGACACTGTTGTCAGCCTGTTACAGATGGGCAACTGCACCAAAGGCTGAAAACAGCCCCAGGATTTCTGTGTGGAAACAAAAATCAGCCCCCGCACCAGTCTAGCTCTGTCATTGCAAAGCTCTTCCCCACCCTCCACCTTTTTTGTGGTTGCACTGTGAGCTCTGTAGGGCATCCTGTAAAAAAGCAGGTCTGCCCTCACAGACCAGCCTAAGAGTGGAACAGAAGTGGACGTGCTGTGGGTCTGCTACAGCCTTCGTACGTCACTGGTAGAAAGCCACCCCTCTTCTGAAGCCAGGAACTCACAGCAAGCAATGCAAGGGGGTGAAGAGCAAGACCCAGTTATGTTTTAAAAACACTCTCTGTGTTGTAAACCACATCAGGGAATAACTTGAGGCTACAGGCTGGAGATCAAAGTGTCATAGTTTCTTCGACACAGAAAACAGCCCGTTGCCCTTATTCTATATGCAGAAATTACACACTGTATGTTCTCACTAATGTCAGCCAGATCTCCATCCTATAATTAGCACATACTTACACTGCCAAGTCCCCTGCTTTCTTTCAAGTGGATTTTTTGTTGAGCTGTTATTACACATTTTTACCATACTCATTATTCAGGCTTTTGTTTAAATTGCTCTGCTTTACCTGTGTATTTCTGTCATGTAACAGCTGACACTCACCTGCTGTTGCCACAGATACCTCCTTTTCCACCAAAAAAACTCACAGGCGTCTCTGCTATCATTATGGGTCTTCCCAAAACAAACTGGGAGCTGCTAACAAGTTAAAGAGGAAATGGAGAATTCCAGTCCCGTCCTTTTCTGTCTCAACCCTTCCTTGCAAGTGGCTGCTCTGGGGAAGCTGTACAATACTCCTTGTATTGCAGTTCATCAAGGCTTTCTCTGACTCTGTTTGGTTTTTTTTTTCCCCGTAAGACATTTATGTTATTAACCTAAAGAGAAGTAATTTTCAAGACTGAAAGAAGCTAATTCTTTGCATTTTTAAAACATTTTTGTAAGAGCTCTGTCTTCCAAGTAAACATTGAAGAAATCAGCAGCTTTTCTATACTACAGCAGTTCATATTCTGTTTGATTTACACACAGAGAGCACTGTCAACTTCATCTGTGCTTCCTTTGTGTAGTAGAAATGTAATGTGAGCTGAAAATGAGACTTTTTGGACTCGCTGAAGCTGCATCAGACAAGAGGAGCCTGGAAAGTAAACTAAATTAAAATCCGCAAGAATTTCATACAAAGCAGAGTCATGTGGTGACAACTCCACAAATGCACAGACTGGATTCTCAAGGGTATTTGAGGTTTCTGGTGAAGTAGCATAGGACTTTCAAAAGCACCTTGGGCGCTGATCTTCGTATGCCTTTTCCTGTGTTACTACTAATTGTTAGTTGCAGTCTAGTAACGAATCTAACAAAGGACCAGCCGGAAGTCAGTTCTGCTCCAATATGCTGGGGTGTGAATGTGAAGCAGCCTCCTGGTGCCCATGATGACAGGATTTGTCTGCAGAGTTTCCTACAGCATCAGGCACACCTGAAGGAAAGGTGGCTGCTGAACACAGCAGTCTGAGGTCTCAGCAAGGAGAAAACTAAGAGGTACCTCTGTCAGGTTATTTGCTGTCCCAGATGGGGCAAGAAGAAAATTTAGAGCTGACCCAAAAAGCTGGGTGTTTTTCCTGGACAGTATAATCTCTCTATAGGCTTTTGAAAGCTATTGCTGTTTTGCATTTCCTCAGTACACACTCTTACTCACTTTGATCTCAACTCTGACTTGAAGCTAGGCATTTTGCCTTTTTTTTTAAAAAAAAAAGAAAAAAAAAGTTGATGGCTAACTGCAATGCTAACAGATCCAGTCCCTGGAAGTCAGATGGTCTTCAGTGCTGGTACTTATTCCTGTAAGTATATATACCCATATTCCTTCAGGATGTCCAAAGGAAGATGTGAGTTCCCACATGTGTGCCGTAGTCTGAATCTCCAAACAAAGACTGGGAAGGCCAGGAGTCCTCTGTTAATCAGTGATTACTGAAAAAAGACTAAACCTTTGCAGTGCATTCTGATGGCTGAATCCCTGCTCCTCAGATTGTCCCACACTGCCTTCCCACAAGCTCAGGACACTCCTTGCCTGATCACACTTTTTAATTGAGCCTGGTGTTTCCTACAGGACCTGAACGACGTCTGCTTGAGCACTTGCATAAGTCTGCCCTGCCCCGGTCAGGCAGAGCAGTGTTCACAGCACCTAACCACAGCCGTCTACTGCAGGTGGCTGGAGCAGAAAACCACTCAGAAGACCATTCCTGGTTCAAATTAGGCTCCTTGTGGGCTTGTGTCCCCTGTTATTGACCCAGAAGGGAGCATGTCTTCCTCTCCTATGGATCCCTTTAGCTCTCTGTGCCCTGGTTTCTGACCTGTGGAGCAGGGATCTAGAGACAGCATTAAAAGCGGCATTAGAAGTGCTCAAGTGCTGTCAGGCAGGGTGCAACCAAATGCTGTGGTGAAGGACTGCCAAAGCAGAAGGATCATGGTCTACCAAAGGTGAATTTGTTCTGAAATCATCTCCAGAAGTGACACAAATTTTACATCAACATGCAGTGCCCCCACAAGTAATTTTTGGACTGGCAGGTAAGCGAAGCGTAAATTAACTAGCAGTGCTTTGCTTTGAAATATTGTGTGTATTTAATTACAGATGTTCCAGGAATATGGATACGATGCTTCACAGACTCTGCTTTTAAAAATTATCCTTACATAAAGAGAAGGTGTGGGGGTGTGAGGGAGAAGTTGCCTGGTTGCTCTTCCTCCTTAAGGATCACTCTTAAGCAAATGCATCATGTCGTGATGCTGCTTGCCTCACCTTGGTAAACGAACTGACCTTTCAAACATTAAATTTCCAATGCTTTCTATAGGAAACCTAAAAAAACCCTCAACAGACAAACATCTTATTCAAAGCTATATTCTGATCTCTTTATTACAAATCTCCCAGGGAACTTCCCAATCGCAGCCCTGTCCTGTGCGTCACTCCCTGACGCTGTCAGACAGCTGGTGTCCACAGAGGATCTCTGAAGCCTGTTCGATGGTTTTTATTCTGGTTCTGACTACACCAGTGTAGCTGTGCTGCATCATTACTGGAAATGCAGGGATACAAGCCATGGGAGAAGGACTCTGCCTCCTTTTCCACTAACCCCCAGCACTGCAGGAGAGCGTTGTAATATCCCACTTCCACTCGCCACGCCAGTTGTCTGCAAGTCAGACCACTTGTCTGCCTGTAGTTAGGGAGGGAACTGCCACCCACCTTGCTGTGCTTGACTTCCAGTCCTCATGGCTGGGTGTCTGGAAGCTGTACCTGCCCTGTGGACCCACCTTTTGCTCTGCCCTTCCAGAACATTGATGTCCCATCAGGGAACCCCCTTTGTCCAGCCCATTAATAATGACTTGCAGGCGCCTGCTCTCACCAAGCCCTTTCACTGTAAGCAGAAGGTGAGTGGGTCTACCTCATGTTTATCCTCTGAGAAGGGACTGGAGGAGTGCTCCAGACTAACACACGGACATTTGGGGTGGGAAGCTGCATTCCCAGATTTTCTGTGCTTTGAGTCACAAGGGGAAGAGGAGGGGCAGGCATGGGATTTGTTATAAGAGAAACACTGATAACACACCAATGTTTTCATTCTGTCACTGGAGGTTGAAGGTTGGTCTACAAGTGCAAGATTTAGGGGGGACACAGAATATTTAAATTAATTAGCTAAATTGTCATTTGGATATGCCAATGGGGTATTCCA
>NW_010325701.1:2939-8231 GCF_000700745.2 Antrostomus carolinensis | reverse complement strand
ACGCTGCTCTGGGTGCAGCCCAGGACACAGTCACTATTCTCAGGCCCTTAGAAACATTCAGAAGAATCAAGGAGGGGAGAACCCCCCGTCGCTTCAGAGTGAGACGCTGATTTACCTCTAACTGCCTAACGGCAAAGCAAGGCGGTCGCTCACCAAGATGTCTATGGACGGAGGCTGCACGGAGATGTAGATGGGGTTCAGGTCTGTCTTCTTAATGTTCTTCACACCCTGGATATCAATGTCGAGGACGCAGATCTGGTTCCGGGCTTGAACAGCCTGCACTGCACCTTTACTGAGGACAGAGCAAAGAGGGAAGAGGTCAGAGCATCCAGCCATAGCAGTAGGGGTTTGGGTTGTCCCCTTCCTTCATCTCACAGGGTTCCTCTGTGCTCAAATTGTGGCAGGAGAGAAGAAAGAGCCTGTTCTGCTCTTGTTAAATGGTTTCTCTTCTACTCAGAGTCCTCTGGGTCCCTAGGGTGGAGCAGGGACATGCTGTTTCCTGCTAGAAAGGCTGGTAAAACCATGATGGAAGGTGAAGAAATGGATAATGTGTGACTATCCCATGAGCAGTGTGGCTTGGGTATGGTCCACAAAGCTCCTGCCTTCAGCAAACACAGGAGCAACCTTCACTAAAGGGTAAAAACACTGAGACCTTTCCTTCTCCAGAGATCCACTGATTTCCACATCTATGTGGTCTCCTGAAGGATGCTTGATGGAGATGAGTCACAAGATGCACAACTCATGAAATAGTTTTCAAGTGGTGGTTCTCATCTGTCGTTAAAGAAGTTGTATCTTCCCCAACACAGCAGAATTGCATCAAGTTTGTTCCTGACCACCTACAATTCTCCACTGAAAAGCAGCAATACCAACCTTCTCCTGGTGCACTGGAGATACCTGGACTAGTTACTGCACAGCAGCCCTCTTGGGAGACTTTTCAGTCAGTATTTGCACAGCGCTGGGCACAGATTCTCCTTCAAGTCAGGGCTCTGTGCCATGATGGACAGTGAGGAGAGAAGACCTGCCAGGAGCTCAGAGGTGACACTGCAGGTTTTGAGGTCATGAAGCCAGGAGGTTGTGTAATGGTAGCAGAGATTAAGAGAAAATGCTGCCCTACAGCCAGTCTCCAACTTGTTTGACTCCCTGCCCGTAGCCAGGACACCTCTTTGGACCTCACCTTGTCACCCTGCACCACCAAGATTTGTGCCCTGATACCTTCTGCAAAGATGTGCTGAAAAGAGACTCCCTTAAACACATGCTCCTGTGTTGTCCTACACCCCATGAGAGGGGGGAGACAGCTCCAGTGAAACAGGATTTGGGATCAGCACAAAGGGGAAGCACCCCTGGGTGTCACACAGCAGCTGCTCATGGGAGGGTGTGCAGAGGAAAACCACAAAATCACAGTGGTTGGCAAAGACCTTTAAGATCATCGGGTCCAACCATAAACCCAACACTGCCAATTCCACCTCTAAACCATGTCCCTCAGCACCTCGTCTGCCCATCTATTAAATATCATCAGGGATGGGGACTCCACCCCCCTGGGCAGCCTGTTCCAATGCTTGACTGCCCTTTTGGTGAAGAAGTTTTTCCTCACATCCAATCTAAACCTCCCCTGGTGCAACTTGAGGCCATTTCCTCTTGTCCTGTCACTTGGTCCTTGGTTGAACAGACCCACCCCCACCTCTCTCCACCCTCCTCCAAGGGACTTGCACAGAGCCACAAGGTCTCCCCTCAGCCTCCTTTTCTCCAGGCTCAACACCCCCAGTTCCCTCAGCCGGGAACTCAGCACACTCGTGCTCCAGACCCTTCCCCAGCTCCGTTGCCCTTCTCTGGACACGCTCCAGCACCTCCATGTCCTTCTTGGAGTGAGGGATCCAAAAGCTCTCACCAGCCCCACTCCTGCCTGTGCCAGTGGGAGAAGAGAGGATCTTCACCAGCACAAAGGGAAAAGACCCATGGGTGTCACACAGCAGGTGTGCAGAGGAAGATGTGACAGCACAGACGCAGAGTCCTGAACCCCTGGATACCACAGACTCATGACAGTTCTCTGCAAACACAGCTGGGGGGGACAGAGGCAGCGTGAGCAGAAGGTTCCTCTCACAGGGACAGAGACCAGAGCCAAGATGGGGAAAGCTGTAAAGACTTCTGAGAACCTCCAAGCCCAGAAAAGCCCTGGCAAACGGAGACGAGCAACAGAGCAGCCTGACATAGCGATGCTGTGAGCTCCTCACGCTGGATGATGGGGAGGAGAGGACAGACAGGCAGCCTTGGGGTCCTGCATGGACACTGCTGTGATGAGGTCACCCAGGAGGATGGAGGTGACTGGTGACGTTCCTCCTGACCTGGGAGTCCCACAACACATCACAAACCCCAATAGGAAGGGAAAAGGTAAAGCAAAGCTGTGAGACCAACACTGTGCCCTGTACAAATACAGAGGTTTGCTGCCTTGCCTGGATGGGTGGCAGTGAAGAGCCCAGATCTCAGCACCCATCCACCATAAATCCACAAAAACTCCCCAAAATGGCTTGGTTTGCCTTGTGAAAGTCACAGGTTTCATCAGGTATCAGCAGGTATCTACTGCTACATCTGATCTACAAGGAACCAGCAGCTCCCAGAGCCCCTAAGACCAGACCTCATGCCTGCACTCTGATTTAAGGCAGCTTAAACTCTGCCTCTAATTTAAGGCAACTTCAAAGAAATTCTGGATTCTGTAGGCAGGACTCAGCACTACCCCACAGACAGGGCCCTTTCAGGGCTCTTAATTGAAGCAATTAATTTCTAGTTATTCATTATTATTAGCTGGTGATATTTAGGGAGCAGAAAGGATTGGTGAAACTTCAGCTGTTCTGATAAGCACGAGGGACTCTTCATTTTATCACATAACTGATTAAAAACATCCTTAGGCACTTCTAGAGAAACATAAGGTTGGAGAGTTTGTGTATTTGTTTTGTTTGGGATTTATATACTGGTATAGATTATTAACAGGTATTTATATTAGTTTTGTTTGGTATTTCTATATTGGTATCTATTTTAAACAGGTATTTATTGTTGAGATGGTCTGGGTTAATTTCAGCCTTCCACCTTGCACACCCACCACCACAGACAGAGCACAAGCAGTGTGAAAATATAGAGGGGATGGAAGATGAAAATGAGGTCAAGGGAGATAAGCACCTCAAAACCAAACCCAAGCATGGGGTTTGATTGGCAGGAATTTGATTAAAGTATCAAATTCCAGCAAATTTTATGGGAATTGGCTGAGGAAACTGAGAAGCTGATGTCTTCTCAGCATCCACTCTGAGGAAAAAGGACTAAAATCAACTCCACCTACATATCAGGCATCAGAAAGCAGCTGTCTCCTCCAGGCTGTGGCTGGCTGGATTAAGCAGGACGTACGTGAAGGAAGGAAGCCTGTTCCTACGTAGGATGAAGCCAGGGATTAAGAAGCTTGAACTCAGTTTCTCCTTGGTGCAGAGTATTTTAGAAGATGAGCTGTCAGGTTTTACTTCTCTTGCCAAACTAGTGACACTGGAAGCATCAAAGCCAAGGTAAGAGGTTTGTGCTCCTCCATCAGCCTCAGAGGGAGCACGGCCAGACCCCCTGTGAGGCTGTGCCCTGTGATAGCAGTGACACCTCTGCATGTCACATTAAAACAGCTGCTTTACTGAAATGCAAAATCACCAACACTTCCTTCAGAGCTGTGACACCAACAGCACCTTCAGTCTGGGGGCTTTATGTTGGTGCCAACATAAGAAAACCATCCTCAGAAGGAAACTTTGCCATCTCCAAGAAATCCTCAAAAAAAGCACATTCAGCTCTTAAAGAAATAGAAGTCATCCTGAAAAACATCCCAGGGAAATTTCTGTAATGCAACTAATTAAATATCTGGGGTGCATTAGAAGGGGTGTGGTTAGTAGGTCAAGAGAGGTTCTCCTGCCCCTCTACTCTGCCCTGGTGAGGCCGCATCTGGAATATTGTGTCCAGTTCTGGGCCCCACAGTTCAAGAAGGACAGGGAACTGCTGCAGAGAGTCCAGCGCAGAGCCACCAAGATGATGAAGGGAGTGGAGCATCTCCCTGCTGAGGAAAGGCTGAGGGAGCTGGGGCTCTTTAGCCTGGAGAAGAGGAGACTGAGGGGTGACCTCATTAATGTTTATAAATATGTACAGGGCGAATGTCAGGAGGATGGAGCCAGGCTCTTCTCAGTGATGCCCAATGGTAGGACAAGGGGCAATGGGTGTGAGCTGGAACACAGGAGGTTCTGCTTAAACTTGAGAAGAAACTTGTTTACAGTGAGGGTGACAGAGCCCTGGGACAGGCTGCCCAGAGAGGGTGTGGAGTCTCCTTCTCTGGAGACATTCAAGACCCGCCTGGACGCCTTCCTGTGTGATCTCATTTAGGTTCCTGCTCTGGCAGGGGGATTGGACTGGATGATCTTTCGAGGTCCCTTCCAATCCCCAACATTCTGTGATTCTGTGTGTGATTCTGTGAAACATTTAATTTTCCTCAGAGCAGATTCTTTACTATCACGTTACAATTTCCTCACAATAATTATATATCTGACTTCTAATTAACATTTGCAGCTTCATCTTTGACTGATCATCAGCTCCAAGGGCCAATGCTATTTTAAAATCCACCTCTTTAACCCCAGTCAAGGGTGCTGTGCAATTTATCTCTCTGTAAGCAGCCACTTCACCAAAGTAACACACATATGTGTTCCACAACAGCCCATACAGGTGTTATCACTTCTGCTCCTGAATTCATTGTGTTCAGACCATTAGATAACGCAGGGAAAATGAGATTAAGTCTCTATTCTGTCCCAATACTCTCTGCAAGGACTTAGAAAATATTAAGGAGAATAGTCTGTGAAAATCACCTCTGTGCAAGAAAAGTGTTAAGCACGTGAACGACTTTCAGCAGCTCTCAGATGTTATAGAGAATCTCATAACACAATGAGGATTTAATTGTAATTTAACTCTCTGCAAGAGTTAAATCTGCCATCTTAATAAAACTGACAAGGACCCCACTATCAAAATTGAAAGGTTTTGCTTATCACAGAATCATTAAGGTTGGAAAAGACCTCTAAGATCATCCAGTCCAACCATCAACTCATCACCACCATGTCCATTTCACTAAGATCATCCAGTCAGGAACCTGACCATGACAAGAGGAACCTGACCATGCTCTGGATCTGTTTGGAATGGCAAGAATCTGGGTGTTTCAGGGAAAACTGTCATTAAATTAAAATATTTTTCTTTTCCTTCACCATCATTTCAGCTCCCAGCACCACCTGGGTTCAG
>NW_010325701.1:0-2793 GCF_000700745.2 Antrostomus carolinensis | reverse complement strand
AGCAGTGACAGTGTTTGGTTTTCATACCTTGTCCCATACATATTTCCAGAAAACTCTGCGTGCTCAATGAATTCACCAGCATCGATTTCTTTCTGCATTTCCTCTCTGGTCACAAAGTGATAATCTGGGTAAAGAAAATGGGGAAAAACAGACAGAAATTAACAGCTTTGAAAGGAAAGTTCATGGTCAAAATGACACTTGTGGGTGCTTAAGGGAGAAATAACTTAAAATCTGCTTTGGACAATGCTGGCAGACTGCAGATATTTACCTTCTTATTACCATATACAGCAGCTTCTCTCCACCCTCAATGCCCAGACACTTGCTCAAAGTATTTTGGAGCCTTTTGTGTGATCAAAAATGCTGCTGCACCCCCTTTTTCACACCCTTTCTGGTGCAGTGGGAATGTCCCCCCTGCCCCCCACAGGTGTGGAACACATTACAGCAAGAATGTCCAGTCCCTTAATTGGAAAGTATTTACAATTAAAGACTAGAATGGGATGTGAGAGAGATAAAAGGCAACATCAAAAACATGCACTAAAAAGGAATGTTTCTCTATCTTTTGTTAAAATTCCTCCCTCTCACTTCAAAATGAAAATTGCCATGGGAAATTAAGTGCAAACCTCTTTTGATTCTTTCTGAAATATGCCAACAAACCAGAAAACAGAAAAGCAGCTGGACACAAGCTATTAATACAAAGACATCTCATTAAGCAGTTGCATTTCCCAAAGCAGTGTGCATTTTTATTATCTCACCAGAGTTACCTGGCACTTTAGAAAATCAAGTCAATGCCCAAGTATAGACCAGGGATCTTAAATTAAGAGCCCTGGTTTGAAAACCTCAGCCAGTGAGTCACAGAGATGGTGTTTAGGAAAGAAAAGTGGCAGCACATCCTCTGCCTCTGTTAACATTTCATTGCTTAATTAAATTCTGGTTTTGTCCTGCCAAGTCCATCCTTCTTTGGTATCTTCTCTCCAATGCAAGGCACACACAGTGCCACCAAAATAAAGAATAAAAGTTGTGTGGATGTGTGTGTATTTATATACATAAATACATACACACTCTCAAATATATCATTCCTGAGTAATTACCTAAGGAAATGCACCCTAGAAACATAAATGTAGGACTTACTTACCTGCTAGTGGGGATTCATTAAAAGGTTAAACTCCAAAAAAGCTTTAATTTGTTCAGAGGAATGATTTGCTGAGTCTAATGAGACTGATCCAACACACTCACCTTTGCCATTTACTTCTCCAGGTCTTGGTTGCCTCGTGGTATCTGTAAGCAAAAAAAAAACACCACCCAAAAAACCTTGTAAATTTTATAGATCACTCAATGAAGTCAGAGTATCAAAGAAATAAAAGCACAGATGCAGCAGATTAACCCAATCACAGAGTAAGCTGATCCTCTATTTAAAATGATCAAAGCTTCTGGAATCAGCTAATGGAACACACGAGGACAGGCAGGATTGGCAAAGAATCCTAGATAATCTGAAAACAATCAATTAAGATCGTTAGGGGCTGAGTGATCAGTGTGGGACTTACCAAGCTGGGCTTAGTTTTTGAACTCTGCTACAGCCTTCCTGAGTAATCCTAGATATGTTAGTCAGACCTCTGCCTCAGTTCAGGGGAATTAGCTGTGTCCTACTTCGCAGTTATTTTAACTTTAAAAGATCATGAGGCACATACAGAAGTGCTTAAAATAGCCAGATTTAAAGAATAAAGGTTAATTCCTGCACGGGGTAGGTGAATAAATCTTTGAATCCTGTCAGAAGTCATTCAAAGTAGGATTATTTTAAGCACATGTTCTGTAAACCAAAAAAAGGAGCTGATGGTCATTAAGGAAGGCAAGGTTAATTATTTTATTAGGACAGGGAGGAGTTAACTTAATGCAATAAGGCTCTGATTACCTGTAGGTTTTTATAAAAGCACCAGTTGCCAAGGTCTAAGTGGCCTATGGAGATTTAGTTAAATATATATATATATCTACCAAGTTGTAACCCTGGGGAAAATTATAAGACTTAGTTTGGAGTGAGATGAGAGATTCAGTTGAATCAAGAGCAGAGGATGAAACACACAAAAGGAAAGATAATTTTAAGTTGTTTTTTTTTTTTTTTTCATCTTCAGTCATATTACATTTTATTAAACATCCAGTATTTCCTCTTTCATGGTGGAATGAATCCAAGATCTCCCAGATCTCCAAAGAAAAGATTTCAGTTGTAGTATCCAAAGCATGAGGATAGTAACAAACATTTTTGGTAATGTACTTATAAATAATCTTGCAGAACTCCAGGGAAAATCAGGTGAATAAGGTGTGGGGACAGCCCAGACTCTGTGGGGAACCTTTAAGGTGTTGTTAGAGAAAAAGGAAACAAAATTAGTATTGAAAGAGGCAAATTGCCTGAAGAAAATTCCCTGCAGGAATGCAGGACTTCAGCACTGCCTGCAGTTGGGTGTGAGTGGATCGAGCCAGCCAGCCAGGGGTTATTTTCACTTTACAGGGAATCATCCCAGGTAGAAAGAAAAGACCCTTGGCCAGAATTTAGTGACTGATGTAGAAAAAGTCAATAAACCCCCAGAGCAATGGCAGGAGGAGGAATGTACACAGGTGACAGGACAAAACTGACCCACTGATGAGATGGGCTTCACAAAACTCTTTTTAATTTTCAATCTGAGATTCTTTTGTGCAGCCCCTGGGCTGGTAAAATCCCCATCAGCTCCTGCAGGTGGAGGGAAAGAATGGATTTCTGAAGCAGAAGTTTGTGTGTTGTCCTGACTTATTTAAACATCCCAAAGA
>NW_010325700.1:0-8342 GCF_000700745.2 Antrostomus carolinensis | reverse complement strand
GTTTTTTGGTTTGGTTTTTGGGGGGTTTTTTGGTTTTTATTTTTTTGGGGGGAGTTTTGGGGGGGTTTTTTGGGGGGTCTTTGGGGTTTTATTGTTTTTCTTTGTTTGGGTTTTTGGGGTTATTTAGGGGGTTTTTTGGGGTGTTTTTTGGGGTTTTTTTTGTTTTTTTGTTTTTTTTTTTGGCTTGGTTTTTCTTTTGCTGGAGCTAAAGCAGCTTTTGTGTTCCTGAAAACAAAGTGCCAAGCGGTTGAGAAAACAGTTGCTGTGGAAACAGAGCGCAGTGAAGTTATGACAGCGAGACGAAAACGCGCGCTCAGGGCTACAGAGGCTTCGTTTCTCTTCAGGCTTTATTAGGAAAGTCATAAAATATCTCAGCGGTGCTCAAATGGCTGGAGATGGAACCTGCCGGTCAAATGATTGTGCTTCCACCAGTGACACACAAATAGAAGTGCAGCGGGTGGCCAGGAGCGGTTGGTCATTCAACCTTGGGAAATGTTCCTCAAGGTGTTTCTATGATGCCACCTCATGAAATGTTGTTGACTTTAGGGCAAGAGGATTCTCCAGAGCTGTGTTGATGTACTCTGGGGTGATGGGGAAGAACTACTGTGTTCAGTGTTGGGCCCCTGAGTCCAAGAAGGACATTGAGGTGCTGGAGCGTGTCCAGAGAAGGGCAACGGAGCTGGGGAAGGGTCTGGAGCACAAGTGTGCTGAGTTCCCTTGTGGCTGAGGGAACTGGGGGTGTTGAGCCTGGAGAAAAGGAGGCTGAGGGGAGACCTTGTGGCTCTGTGCAAGTCCCTTGGAGGAGGGTGGAGAGAGGTGGGGGTGGGTCTGTTGGATCAAGGCCCAAGGGACAGGCCAAGAGGAAATGGGCTCCAGTTGTGGCCAGGGCAGTTGAGATGGGATGTGAGGAAGAATTTCTTTGCTGAAAGGGTTCTGAGGCATTGGAAGGGGTTGGCCAGGGCAGTGGTGGAGTCCCCATCCCTGGAGGGATTGAAGAGTCGTGTAGACACAGTGCTGAGGGACATGGGTTAGTCATAGGGGACTGGTCAGTGTTGGGTTCATGGTTGGACTCAATGATCTTGAAGATCTTTTCGAACCAAACCAATTCTCTGATTCTATGGGGTCAACAGGGCTTGGATATTAGTTTGGATCAGGATTTTGCTGGAGATCCTGGATGTTTCTTGGTCCCTGCAGCACAGCTCTTGGTTGTGTGTCTTGATTGGTATTTACTGTCAATAGTAGAACCTGAAAAGCAATATATTCTTGGACACTCATTTTATTTGTCTTGTGGGCAGCTCTGGGTTGGAAGCCAATTGTATAAATTTATATATTTATTTTTTTAAGTTCTAGAAACCTTTTGTGATTATGTAGTTTAGAAAAAGCTGGAGAAATAAGGTCTGGGGAGTAGAAGAATATTGATATGTAATGATATATTTATAATTTAAACCGGGGCTGTAACACCACAAATAAAAAGGTGGGAAGGAAAAACTCGCAGGTGAATAATGTTTTCTCGGCGCATCGCTGATGAAAATCCTGGGAAATAAGGAGCTGGCTTTGCTTTTGCAGGAAGGTGGGTCTCTTTGTTTCCTTTAAGAATGTGCAAAATTAGTGGTTATAGTTAAAAAAAATTATAGATAAAAATTTATGTCGCTCTTGTAAGGCCCCACCTGGAATACTGCATCCAGTTCTGGAGCCTCCATCACAAGAGAGACCTGGAGCAGCTGGAACAAGTCCAGAGGAGGCCACCAGGATGATCCAAGTGCTGGAGCAGCTCTGCTGTGAGGACAGGCTGAGAGAGTTGGGGCTGTTGAGCCTGGAGAAGAGAAGGCTCCGGGGAGACCTTCTAGTGGCCTCCCAGTACCTGAAGGGGCTCTAGGAAGGCTAGGGAGGGACTTTTCATAAGGGCAATTAATGACAAAACAAAGGGAAATGGGTTTAAGCTGAAAGAGGGGAGGTTTAGATGAGATATTAGGAAGAAGTTCTTCACTATGAGGGTGGTGAGACACTGGAACAGGTTGCCCAAGGAAGTTGTGGCTGCTCCTCCCTGGAAGTGTTCTCGACCAGGCTGGATGAGGCTTTGAGCAACCTGGTCTAGTGGAAGGTGTCCCTGCTGATGGCAGGGGGGTTGGAACTGGATGATCTTGAAGGTCCCTTCCAACCCAAACCATTCTATTCTATTCTATTCTATTCTATTCTATGTCTGCTCGAAATCCTTCGAGTGGTTTTGCACGCCGGTGATGGGAAGATGCGGCTGGTGGGGATGGATGGAGGATGGGGATGTAGGAAAGCTCTGTCATGGCCAACTTTGGATGGGACAGTGGCAGTAACGCCAGCCTGAAAGGAGCCTTTCAACACTTCCAGGGAGGGGACATCCACAACTTTCTTGGGCAACCTGTTCCAGTGTCAATCAGAATCACAGAATGATTTGAGATGGAAGGGACCTTACAAGGTCATCTAGTCCAACCCCCCTGCAGTGAACAGGGACATCTTCAATTAGATGAGATTGCTCAGAGCCTTGTCCAACCTGACCTTGAATGTTTCCAGGGATGGGGGTGTCCTTCTACTCCCATCCACTGCAGCCCAGCACAGGATCAAGGCATATGAAGGAAAAGTTCAAAGGAGGCTTCGTGTCCATATTTCTGTGAGGAGCTCTTTTGTTTTTCGATTAAACATTTTCTTCTTGACTGCTTTGATGCACATCTTGAGTGTCCCCTGTGCCCGTGACCTTGTGTGGATCACAGAAGAGAACTGCAGGTACTAACACTCTGTCTCCCTGTGATGCCAAATTATTTTGGTGCTGGTTGGTAAACACCTGGCTTGCACCATCTATGAAATTATTGAGTTATTTGCCAAGCCCTTGTGTTCATTTAACCTCTTGACATCCCTCTTGGGTGGTTTTGAACCATCTCAATTTCACAGATGGAAGAATTAAAATCTCTTTGGTGAAATCATGTGTCCTAAAAAGCTTGAACGAGTGGTTGGGTGTTGCTGGGACGTCTTTTCGCTACGTAGGCGTAAGGTTCTTGTTAGTTATAGAGCAATTTTCTCTTAAAATTTAGTTCCCTCGTAGCCTCCAAGCAGATAATTTATAATCCTAACAAAGATGGGCTGCTTCTGGTGATCTCCATCAGTAAAGAAGTTTCCTCAGCATCTTTCTACCTGGGGAAAAAAGTTAAATGTTTAAAAAAAAGGAGAAGAAAATCCGTGGCAAGGTAGCTGGGGAGGGTGACCAGCTGGCGTTGCTTTTCAACAAGCTTCTTTTATTTAATTTATGAAGAGGAAAAGGAGACATCCAGAAAATAGGTTAATCATCAGCTCTAAAAAAATGCAGAGTTAGGTTTGTCTTACGCCCAAGCGGCGCCGCTTAATTAGCGTGTGCAAATCTGTGATTTTAATTTGAGAAACTCTGGCTAGTTTATCTAATTATTTTTTTATTTAATATTAATATGAGATTGTGAGCATTTGTGTGCGTGGAGCTTCTTGGCTACAGCAAACCTTTCACCTTTCAACAGTGGATTTGATATTTAGTGATATTTCAACAAGGTCTTGTTGTTTAAACACAAACCTGGTTGGAGTCTTTCTCTTCTCCCCCACCCCCTCCTTTTTTTCCCCCTCTTTCTTGGAGAAATGAAACTAGCCATGTGTAACATTTGCTTTTGTTTCTGCTTTTATCCAAGAGCAACAGAAGTGACTTATTAACTCATTAAAAATGCTTCTAAAATCCAACCAAGCCAACTCGCTCCTTTCTTCTCTTCCATTCCAAGGGGAACGAGAAGAGAATTGGAACGTTGTCCCCTTCTGCTAAAGGCAGTGGTGGCTTCTTGACTTGAATATGAGTGAAAAGGTGGTTTTTAAAGGTTTTATTTTTTTTTTCCTGGGTTGTAGAAAGGAATTATGTGATTAAGTGAAGATGTGATGAGGGTTGAGACACATTTTTTTTCTCTGGCATAGACAGAATTAATTCTTAAGTTGTTAAAACCCCCTTTTTTGGTAGAAATTCAGCTGATTCCTGAGCGTTGCATCTTGTAAATCATAGAATCATAGAATGGTTTGGGTTGGAAGGGACCTTAAAGATCATCTAGTTTTTATTGGAGGATGGGATGACTCTTGCAAGCACATTAACCTGTCACATTCCAATAAAGAAGTTGGTAGAATGAGCTGCAATGTTCTACCTGCAGTGCTCAGGAGAACATCTTCTCAAACATGTCAGGGCTCTGAACTCAGCCTACACAACCCATAAAACTTTCCGTTGCTGATACTGGTCCTCATCTTAGTGGGTGTTAGGGAGTGATGCTTTACTGCCCATCTTCAAATCCATTTGCTCTGCCATTTCAAGGATGGATGGTCCTCCTGCATCTTTGCAAGCTAGGAATTAAGTAGTCCCTAATGGGCATTTGTTTCATTTAAGGTGGTGGCTCTGGTTGTGCAGATGTCCTCTGGGGAAACAATTTTAGACTCGGACCTCAGAAAAACATCACTTTACTTTTCAAATGTTCATTATATATATTATTATTTCAACCAGTATAGGTTGGGAAATGATCTGTTAGAGAGCAGTGTAGGGGAAAGGGATCTGGGAGTCCTGGTGGACAGCAGGATGACCATGAGCCAGCACTGTGCCCTCGTGGCCAGGAAGGCCAATGGCATCCTGGGGTGCATTAGAAGGGGTGTGGTTAGTAGGTCAAGAGAGGTTCTCCTCCCCCTCTACTCTGCCCTGGTGAGGCCACATCTGGAATATTGTGTCCAGTTCTGGGCCCCACAGTTCAGGAAGGACAGGGAACTGCTGGAGAGAGTCCAGCGCAGAGCCACCAAGATGATGGAGGGAGTGGAGCATCTCCCTGCTGAGGAAAGGCTGAGGGAGCTGGGGCTCTTTAGCTTGGAGAAGAGGAGACTGAGGGGTGACCTCATTAATGTTTACAAATATGTAAAGGGTGAATGTCAGGAGGATGGAGCCAGGCTCTTCTCAGTGATGCCCAATGGTAGGAGAAGGGGCAATGGGTGTGAGCTGGAACACAGGAGGTTCTGCTTCAACTTGAGGAGAAACTTCTTTCCAGTGAGGGTGACAGAGCCCTGGGACAGGCTGCCCAGAGAGGGTGTGGAGTCTCCTTCTCTGGAGACATTCAAAACCCACCTGGACGCCTTCCTGTGTGATCTCATTTAGGTTCCTGCTCTGGCAGGGGGGATTGGACTGGATGATCTTTCGAGGTCCCTTTCAATCTCTGACATTCTGTGATTATTTGATGCTCTTGAAAATTGGCAGCTCCATCCATTCTCCTTCAACGTGTGAACCTATCCCTGCCAGCATGGTGGGGCTCCCCACTGGCTTCCACCAAAGGGTAGAGATGCTTGGAACGGGGATTGGGACAAGACTTGCCATTTGCACCAGACTTGGCAATGACAGAGCACTTCTAATAACCACTTAATGTGGACATCACCAATTAATGCACGTGTCCATCGTTAACAAAATTGGTAAGAACGCCGCAGCAGCATCTCATGCCGATGCCAACTCCAATGACCTGATTGCATCAGTGAGACATACTGAGGGGAGGATGGAGGATGAAATAGAATCTTCAACTTCTTCAAGGCCTGGAGAAGAATGGTCTGAAATGGGTGATGCCAAGGAAATTTGGTGTGAAATGGTGGTTTTTGGTAGTCTGTTGGGCAAAGCTATTGGAGGGAACCAGTAGACTACATGTGTGGAGGGGTTCAACCAGCTTCTTCCAATGCTCTTGTTCTACAAGGTTTAGATTGGATATGAGGAACAATTTCTTCACTAAAAGAGTTGTCAAGTACTGGAACAGGCTGCCCAGGGCAGTGGTGGAGTCTCCATCCCTGGAGGGATTTAAAAGCCATGTAGATGTGGTGCTGAGGGACATGGTTTAGTGGTGGACTTGGCAGTGTTGGTCTTGATCTTAAAGGTCTTTTCCAACCAAAAGGGTTCTATGATTCTACATAGCTTAGATTTTACTTTGACAATGTCCTACCTGGAAAGGTGTTAGTGATATTTCTACTCCGTTGGGATGGAGAAGTTTATTTGTGGCTTTTCCAGCTCTTTGTTGCCTAAAAAAGCGTTTTGGGTTTAAAAGTCTTGTTCTTCCTGCTCAAAAATGCCTGTTTCTTCCCCCTCAAAACTTTCTCCATCTGGTAGAAACTCAAATGTTTTCAAATCTGCAGTTTCTTCAACAAAAAGTTTGTACCTTTGATCTCAGGGGAATCGTCTGAGTCACTTTAATGTCACCGAGGGACAGCAACTCACTGCTGGAAACAGTCTCCAGTCTTTGCTGTTTAACAGCCGTGTTGGTGACGCAAACACGGACGTTCTGAAATGGTGATAACAGGTATATTTAAACCAGGAAACCACAACCATTTTGGAATCATGGGAGGTGATTCTGCCCCTCTACTCCGCTCTTGTAAGGCCCCACCTGGAATACTGCGTCCAGGTCTGGAGCCCCCATCACAAGAAAGACATGGACCTGTTAGAACAAGTCCAGAGAAGGGCCACCAGGATGATCTGAGGGCTGGAGCAGCTCTGCTGTGAGGACCGGCTGAGAGAGTTGGGGCTGTTGAGCCTGGAGAAGAGAAGGCTCCGGGGAGACCTTCTAGTGGCCTCCCAGTACCTGAAGGGGCTCTAGGAAGGCTGGGGAAGGACTTTTCCTAAGGGCAGGGAGTGAGAGAACAAGGGGTGATGGGTTTAAACTGAAAGAGGGGAGGTTTAGATGAGATATTAGGAAGAAGTTCTTCACTGTGAGGGTGGTCAGACACTGGAACAGGTTGCCCAAGGAAGTTGTAGATGCCCCCTCCCTGGAAGTGTTTGTGGCCAGGTTGGATGAGGCTTTGAGCAACCTGGTCTAGTGGAAAGTGTCCCTGCTGCTGGCAGGGGGGTTGGGACTGGATGATCTTTAAGGTCCCTTCCAATCCAAACCATTCTATGATTTTGGGTTGTTGAAAGGGAAGAAATATTTGTGCTGTTCACTGTATAAATAACATGATTATTAAAAAAAAAAAAAAAATTAAAAATACCTTTTTTTTTTTTGAAACCAGAGGTTGTTTTTTGGAGGCGTGGATATAAACTGAGGTGTTTAATTTTCAGAGGCAGTTTTATTCTTTGTGTTTGTTTCTTGTGGGAAGTCAAAACTGTTTGAGCTTCGATTTAACCATTTCCATAGTAACCAGCTATGACTGAACCAGGATTAAGATTTCAATAAGGAATAAGCAGCAGGGACACAGAATCTCCAGCTCTTAAAAAAATCATGTTTTTCTACAATTACCCCAAGGTTTGTTATGAGCAAATGCTTCCAAACAGCTTTTAAAAAATACGAGTGGATCCCAGGTACTGAGTATATTTTAACGATGTTTTTATGTTCAAACTTTTTGCTGTAAAATTTTGCATTAGAAGGGGGGTGGTTAGTAGGTCAAGAGAGGTTCTCCTCCCCCTCTACTCTGCCCTGGTGAGGCCACATCTGGAATATTTTGTCCAGTTCTGGGCCCCACAGTTCAGGAAGGACAGGGAACTGCTGGAGAGAGTCCAGCACAGAGCCACCAAGATGATGGAGTGGAGCATCTCCCTGCTGAGGAAAGGCTGAGGGAGCTGGGGCTCTTTAGCTTGGAGAAGAGGAGACTGAGGGGTGACCTCATTAATGTTTATAAATATGTAAAGGGTGAATGTCAGGAGGATGGAGCCAGGCTCTTCTCAGTGATGCCCAATGGTAGGAGAAGGGGCAATGGGTGTGAGCTGGAACACAGGAGGTTCTGCTTCAACTTGAGGAGAAACTTCTTTCCAGTGAGGGTGACAGAGCCCTGGGACAGGCTGCCCAGGGAGGGTGTGGAGTCTCCTTCTCTGGAGACATTCAAAACCCACCTGGATGCCTTCCTGTGTGATCTCATTTAGGTTCCTGCTCTGGCAGGGGGATTGGACTGGATGATCTTTTGAGGTCCCTTCCAATCCCCAACATTCTGTGATTCTGTGATTTTGTGATTTTTTTTTTTTGACTACTTAGACAATTGAAACTCTGGTGGTTTGCAAACGTGCTTTATTGCTAATTAAAACCTTTTGCTACTTGTTGACATTTCATGACTTAGCTTTTTGCATTCTGGCATTTAACGTCTGAAAAGAGGTGGGAATGGGACTGTGCAGCGGTTCCTTGCCAGACTTCAAGGACATCTGAGCTTAAATCTTAGGCAAGCAGGAAGCAGTAAGCGCTAGTACGTGCCATGCTCGGACCGAGGCACCGTACGTCTGTCCTCACCTCGTAGCTGACCTGACTGCCACGTGTGCTTCGGGACAAGGAAAATCATAGAATCATGGAATGGTGTAGGTTAGAAGGGACCTTCAAGCTCATCCAGTT
>NW_010325699.1:0-480 GCF_000700745.2 Antrostomus carolinensis | reverse complement strand
GGGGACATTTGGGGACAATTTGGGGACATTTTGGGACGTTTTTGGGGGATTTGGTGAAATTTTGGGGACATTTTGAGGGATTTGGGGACATTTTGGGGACATTTTGAGGGATCTGGGGAAATTTTGGGGCCATTTTGGGGGATTTAGGGACATTTTGGGAGATTTAGAGCAATTCTGAGGACGTTTCGGGGACATTTTGGGGACATTTTGGGGACTTTGGAGATTTTCGGGGATTTAGAGAAATTTTGGGGGTGTTTTATTGGGATTTTCGGGCGTTTTAGTGGGATTTTGGGGGTGTTTCAGTGGGATTTTGGGGTATTTTATTGGGAATTGATGTATTTTAGTGGAAATTTGGGGTATTTTATTGTAATTTTGGGCTATTTTGTTGGGATTTGGGGCATTTCAGGGGGATTTGGGGTATTTTAGTGGAATTTGATGTATTTTAGTGGAATTTTGGGCTATTTTAGTGAGATGTGACAT
>NW_010325698.1:0-15242 GCF_000700745.2 Antrostomus carolinensis | reverse complement strand
CCCGCCAGCCCCGCGTGTCCACACACACATCCCCACCCCTCCAGCCCCGCGTGCCCACACACACATCCCCAGCACAGCGCAGGGGTGCAGCAGCCTTCCCCAAAAAGGGTCCAGCGGGGCCAGGCTGCCCCAGCAATTCAAACTGGTGTTTCAGCTCCACCTCCTGGGGAAAATCTGCCTTTCTGCAAAAACAGAATTCCTTGAAATTGTTAGCGGAGAAGTGGGCCGAGAACTAATCAGGCATGTGAATTCCCCCAATATTCAATCCAATTATGTCCTTCTTCCTAAATCATCTTTTTTATTTAAGAAAACTCTAAACTGCCACAGTTAATAAGCTCAGAAGAATCAGTGTACACCATTCATTTCTGGGAACAGGCTGATATTTTCTAAGACCCATTAATAACTATGACAGGATTTATGTACAAGATAAATTCAATTCAATTTCCTTTTTCAATTAACAGCCAATTATTCGAACTCAGCTCAACCAAAAATATTACTCA
This sequence comes from Antrostomus carolinensis, assembly GCF_000700745.2. Taxonomy (NCBI): domain Eukaryota; kingdom Metazoa; phylum Chordata; class Aves; order Caprimulgiformes; family Caprimulgidae; genus Antrostomus; species Antrostomus carolinensis. Next base: position 14,742 of record NW_010325698.1, on the reverse strand, counting down.
AATATCATTAATCTAACAAAAATTAACTTTACAATTCTCTCAGTAATGAGCAGATATAATTTTAAGGTAAAATAACACACTTCAATAAGATGTTGTCTAGCTGTATTTTTAGGACCACTGCTCAGCACTGGAGCTCAGGTTATTATTAAAAATAACGACTTGAGCAAAGGTCTCTTCCCAGATCCTACTTTGGGCCACCCGATGCTTTATCTAGCTTAGTTTAAGAGCCATTTTACATCTAAAAAACTACTGGTACAGAGGGCAGAGAGTCAAGTAAAAACAATCATGAAAAAAATGGCATAATCATTTTCTCAAATTATGGCAATGCATGTACTCACTTACCTAGTCCAGGGAAAAAAAAAATGTCTGTTATTGCAAAATCTGAGCATTTCACTTTTTTTACAGTGCTTATTCTTACTTTATTGCTCCCACCTGACTGATATAAGCCCTCCACCCAGCACTGAGCCAGCACTGTGTGACAGGGGCTGGGGGAATAAAGCCTGTCAGAAAACCAGACTGTTATCTGTGGTATTCTCCATTAGTAATCTATCTTTGTCCATTTCCAGGGTGTTTGTTGAAGAGAAGTTTTGTTTCAGTAATTCTCTCACAATACTGGACCTTTGGAAGAAGGCAGCCGTGATCTATCAGACTGAGCAAGCAGACAGGCAATTGAGGAGACTATTTTTTTAAAAAAGAGATCTGTACTGAGAAGTAGAGCAACTACCCTACTGTGAATATGCTTCTGAGCTGTAACGACCACAGAACTCCCAACGTGCTCCCTAAAAACTCGAGGCATGAGCTGGTGACAAGCTTGGTCTGGTTTGCCAGGAGTCCTCAGGATTTGTTACTGCAATAAAAGGTTCTCTCTCAACCTACTGAAACCACGTGTTCAACACAGCAAGTACGCTTTGAGCTATGCAGGGCTTTCTTCTGCCTTCTTTTAACAATAAAAAAAAAGAAGGAAAGAAAGGCATTTACTAAGCAATATAAAACCTTAATCGAATATTCCAGAAATCAATAAATACAAGGCACCAAACAAAACTAGCTCTGAATCAAATTACAATAAAAATGTCACTGATTATACTGACAAGTTTTCATATAAAAATAATTATGGATTTGATAGAAACATCAATTTATTTCTGGCTGCTTTTCAGCTTCAGTATGAAGGCTCTTATTCCAGAGTACGCAACTTATTCACAATTAACTTAGGCTATTTGAGAAGTATTGACAGGGAGAAATTCACCAAACAACTATTTTTGAGTAACTCTCCACATAGAAAAGCACTGAGAATTGTAATTTACCTCTTACATGAAGTATAAGTAGTACAGTAAAATTAACCAAGAATGCAAATGCTAGGAAGTTGGGAGAGGGGGAGAATCAATACAACTGCAAAGACCTGCTTTATTAAGAGTGAAGTCTGTTGGATATACTCACAAAGAAATAAAACAATTGTACTGAATTTCTCAGCTTCTCAGACTTTTACCCATTTCAATTGTTTTATATCTATCCTCTCTATTCAAAATTACACATTCTCTAACAGAAACTAAGATTTACCTTCTAGATCACATTATCTATGACAAAAAAATATCATGTTTTAAACATATTTACAGGAGACTGAATTTTAAAAAGTATTGTCAACCTATTTGGATATCTGAAAATTACTGTCTAGCACAAGAGTCAGTTTGTCCACGCCAGTTTGCTGTCTGTATTTCTAGTCATAACTGGGACAGCATCAGAGCTGCCCGTTTAGTTAATCTGAAGCTTCTGGGAAGCCATCATTGCGCTTGCAAAGGCCATCACCCCCAAAACTCATTCATAACTGCTGGGAGCTCTTAACTCTGACGCTGTCATCTTCCCAGAGCTGATAAGCACTAACTCTAACGTAGCACCTTTCTGCCAAGAGATTCATCTTCAGATAATTTTTAAATTTCTACAACTGTGCACCTCTGAAGTGTGATATGAATTGTTTCCTTCACATCTATGCTGCCCCACACTGCCCACAAAACGTCTACTTGCCTTAACGAAGTCTTGGGTCAAAAGCTGCTGCCAAAATCTGACTTTCTCTCTCAACCTTCCCTTAGAGACTGCAAGGTGACCAACCCAGCGGGACCAGGGACCTGCCACCAGCTGTCATAACACATCCCCCGGGCTGCACCCTTGCTGCTCATCCTGCAGGATGGGCTTTTATTTTGTGTGGGTCATTTACTAAGTTCTAAGTGGAGCAAATTCCCACACAGCTCCATCCCATCACCTACAGCAAAACAAACCCAGCCAACCAAGCCACAGCTTTATCCTTACTCATGACACCTCCTCCCTCTCCCTCAAATCCCAAACCTAAAGCCTTTCTGGTTTATACCAGATTTGGTACACATGACCATAAATGACAAATGCCTGGTATTGCACTTTGTCTGGGATGATGCAAAACAAACCATTCTGATCCTTAATACACAGTGAATTATTAGAGTTCTTAAAACCAAATCACTCCACAAGAGATGCCTCATTATCATATTTTTTTTTTTTATTTCACAGCACTCATGTCAAACATGCAACCTAGGTTGCCTTGAACTGGGAGAGGCAGGCTGGAGGGGCAGGCTGCCGACAACGCTTTCTCAGACCCCATTGTCAGTCCCAACGCTGCCAAGCTGAGCAACTACGGGCAGCAAAACCTGATTTAGCTCTGCAGGAGCCACGCCAAGAAAAGCCTTACAGAAGTGATGCCAAAACTGCTAGAAAAGGGGATGAGAGCAGCAGGGGTAAAGGTTAGCCAAACTGCAACCACTTGGGCTTCTCCATTTCTAAAGAAAATAACATTATACAACAATATATGTGATAAATGTTTATATTTTAAAGACAGAGAGGTAATAACATAGTAATTACAAAGCTGCGATCTGCTGCCAATTCTGTGCCTTAGAAGGGATGGAAAAAAGCCCACAGAAGTTAAAGAACTTTGCAATCAAACAGAACTAATGAGGAAACAGGGAGACACGTAACACTGTGTGAGCCAAACCACAGTGGAGATAAGACTGAAACTTTACCCTAAATGGACGCACCACCGTGGCAAAATCCCTGTTCAGACACTCATTCAGTGCAGAAGTTATATACATACAAAGACTGAAGAGAGGAGCTGAAGAACTGCCAGTTCAAATCACATGTGTAAAAACAGATTTATAGGAATCTTTGATTCCTGGCAATAGACTCAGGAACTACGTACAAGGACTGTCAACATTAAGTGCCAAGGAGTAGACCACCACAAATCAAAACATTAAGTACACCCTCTCTCCTTTCTAGGTTTTCTGGCTTTGGTTCCAAGCCACTACTACTGAAAGTCTAACAAGGAAGGTATAAATTATTCCTCTAGCACACAGCATTTTCTCCCAACGAGAGTAAGGTAAAGCATAATTAAGACATCACTCATCTTTTGGGTATTTCTCCCTTTTCCAAACCGAATTGGTTCGTCTCTAAAGGGTTCTTATGGGTTGGAAAGCATGACAGAGAGAAAAACCATCATTCTGAGTCACCTCCATCCTTTCATTCTGCTTTTAACAGTTCTGACACAAGAACTGGATGCCAGAACACCCATGCTGCCCTCACCGTGTCTGTATACAGAGACAAAATCACCATCTTTCTCTCACTTCACTGCTAGCTACGCTGCTGTCCTGGAGAGAAGGGAGATGTCACGGATTCACCTCTGAAGGACTGTTCTGTCTTGCACAACCTATCAGGAATCACTCAAATAGAGAGCAGACCTGGTTGCACATCCTGCAGCCCCAGCAATGACAATCACTTCTGCTCCGCGTAAAAGGTGACTCTGCACACGTGCTTTTAAATTTACCTAAACACTGCCTGCGTACGAGTGGAAACTCACGCTCTGGCTCTTCTCACAATCCCACGGGCGAGCGAGCCTGTGAATCAGCTCATAATGCAACCTTTGAACACTTGCCAAGCCCTGTCACCATCTAATGATGCTCCGGGGCTGGCACCACCTCACACTGTCAGACAGCAACACGTTTTCTTGAATGGAAGGTAATCCCGATCCACCACGGTTAAATTATTAGAGTAAAAAAAAAAGCTTTAGACAATTTTAAACAAGAGTAAAGAATTTCTGTGCATTCTGATATTCTACTCCTTTTTAGACTGAAGCACTTCTGTGAAATCAGCGTTTATTCGTCCTACAAAGTAAATAATCTTAGTAAAGATGGAATCCTCATCATGATGAAAGCAACTCCCACCACCACACCAATTAAAAAAAAAACCCCAAAGAGCTGAACAGACGAAATTCACCACCTCTTGAACCAAACTTGCAAAATAAAAGAAATTTACCGTAAAATGTTCCTGCGATTTGTAGTTCTCGTCCAGGTAAACTCGAGCTCTGTTGTAGTCTTTCATCGCGTCACTCGATAACAGTTCTCTGAAAGAGAAAGAAGAGGTTGAAGGTGGAAAAAAGGATGCACAAAACCACAAGCCTGGCCCCGGCCTCCCGCCGCCAGAGGGCGCTGCCGCACGCTGCTGGGCGTGGCCCTGGGGGCGGGGCGATGGGACATTGAAACAGCGCCGCCTGGTGGGGGGGAAGAAGGAGAAATTGCTCAGACTTACTTAACAAACTTGTCCACGTGAGACATGGAAGCTTCATAGTTTTTTCCTCCAAATTCTTGACAGTGTAAAGCCATGAAGTGGGGCTTGTGTGCATGTACAACCTGAAACAAACAGATAAACGAATATTAACACGGTCCTACCCACAGCTATTGACCATCAACGATGAATTCAGATGTGTTCTGAAAGCAGCTGTTCTCTGGAGTAACTGGCAGGGCAGCAATAAGGGGAGCATCATTCGTCAAACTCATGAAAGACTCATATAACAGTTCTCACATATTTACAGTTTTCCCCCTTTTTTAAACTATCAATTAGTTCCTAAGCATTTAAAGCAAATATATAACCTCTTTCAGCTCATCTCAAAGAGGACCTAACACCATTAAGATTATCAAAACATCTCCTTGTCTGGGAGTTGGAAGAGTTTAAACACCAGAATTAATTTAAATGTTGGAGGTTTTTTTGTTTTGGTTTGGTTTTTTTACTTTTAAAAAATATCTCAAATTAGCTCATGACACAACGCTGATTAGCTGTCATATTTGATACTTTTATTTATGGAGTATCTTATTTACAATAGTATGTAGGTCACATACACACACTATAGTAGATATACACATGTATTTAATACAGGAGGCACGTAAGTCCATCAGGCTATTTCAACTGTTAGTCTTGTATAATGCAAGCACCTTAAATACTAAACAGTCAGCACTAGGATCCAATTATCACACTACAAACCCCAGAGCCTATGCTTTTTTTGGTCATGGACCAAATCATATATACACTACTTAGAAATTTGCTGCTGCATTAAAAACACAGTCAATGTTATTTTGCCCTGATAAGTTTTCTCTGCGTTAACTACATTCAGCCGTGCAAATACCACATTTAAAAATGTCCCTGTGTTGATATTGAGTCTCTGCAACTTGTAGTTCAGTTCATGTCTTACTATCTTCCAATTAATGGACACAAGCTACAGAACTATTAATTTTTTTTTTTTTTTTAAGGGTAACAGTCTGAAATAAGCAAGTCCTCGCTGCTGCACAGGGTAAATAACACGTTAAACATCTGGAATATGATTCTCTGTTATTTTTCCCTGGGTGGCACTCGGCGGTCCCAGCCAGCACAAAGGCCACGTTGTCCGTGTGCCCATTCAGAGGAAGGACGGCCCCGTTTCCACAAGAATAACCGATCTCCTCCTCTCTCCACGGGCTGTGGCACCGGCAGGCTCGGGGCTCCCTGTCACCCGGGGCCACAGCATCCTCCCCACTCCCGTACTGGGCACGGGTGGCAGAGACACGCAGGAGATGGACACGATTACTGAAAAGAGCTGCAACTTCAACAGGCCGCAAGGAAAAATAACGGACAGAGTAACGGGGAGCTCTGCTCTCGTACTCATGTTTTTGCTACTAGAACCCTGCAACTCCGAAAAGGGATGAACACAATAAACCGCTGCAGTCATGCTTCTAATGATGTAAATCAATAGCGACTAATTTCACTGCAAAAAGGTCTTTAAAGACATTTCTTTCAAACCATGGTAGAGAGAAATTGTTATCTGATCTGTTGACAGTGTGCAAAATTCCTCGCTCCCAACCATGCAAATAATCTCATTAGAAAAATCAAGCTCAAAGGCAATGAAGATTAGCAAAGTGGGAAATGCAGCAGCTTGCCATTGAGCAAAAGGCAAACAGTGATGTGTCCCTGCTTTTCACTGCCACCTTCTCGCAACAGCAAGGTCAGCTCAGGAAGCACAGTTGAAGGGATGGCAGCGAGCCCCAGTGGGCAACACTGACAGTCCCTGCTGGAAGGGCTCCTCAGAGCCCGAGCCCTGGGGAGGGTGAGTGACAGCAAGGTCCCGTCATGGCTGGTGGCACAACACCTCTCAGAGGCAGGCCATGGCCACCCTCTCCAGCAGAGCCCAGACCCACCACAGACCATTGGGAGGTGGAAGGGACCCACAAGGATCATGGAGTCCAACTCCTGTCCCTGCTCAGGACAAGCCCAACATTCAGACCATGTCCCTGAGGGCCTTGGCCAAATGCTGCTGGAATCTTGTCAGGCTTGGTGCCATCAGCACCTCCCTGGGGAGCCTGTTCCAGTGCTCCACCACCCTCTGCCTCAAGAACCTTTTCCTCATGGCCAACCTAGCACAGGTCCCAGCTGCCAGGCACCCACTGTTCCTCAGGCCCCGCGCCGGGCAGGGGGTGTTGAACTGTCAAGCCCAGTGCTGGCTGGGCACGGGAAAGCCAGCGGCTCATGAACACCAAAGCTGATGGGAACACAACGTGCTATTTACAGACCCCACAGTAAATGGCAGCGTTTCTAATCCAGGCTGGGTCAGGCTCGCAGAAAGGAGATAACCGTCTGGTTTCTGAGTGATTTCAGACAAGTCACTTCCTTTTCTGTACCTCAGCTTCCCCATCATTGAAACAAATCTTAACACCCACCTGCTCAGTGAAGCATTTTTACATGAGCTACTCACAAGTGTTACTATATAAAGGAAGGTAAATACTCCCTCCCACACACGTGTTTTGTGGATCTTTGTGCACTTCAGTTAGCTCCTTAGTGCCCGTTTCTGCCTAACCATGATATGTAGCAAACTTGCTTTCAAACAGGCCATCATCAGCAAGGCCTGAGAATGAGCTAGAGCAGGACCAATGGGAAGTTCAACTGAAGAAAAAAAAACAGAAAGATTACAGAAGCCAAGAAATTCTACCCAACTGGGACATGCACATGCTTCTCCTTTGACATGGATCTGATACAACTATGAAACCTTACATTAATACTAGCTAATTTTATAGATTTACAAACTATTAAGAGAAAGCTTTGTTGAGAAAGTTTCTCTCAAGTATCTTGTCCAACACCAAACACAGCACTGCAGGACGTATACCTAATGTGGCACAAAAAGTGCTTTTTGGATACAACAACCAACACTCAGGAGAGAGGTTTCAGTTTCCAAAAAGTATAAATGTCTAATTTTCAGCTTTTTTTGGAACTGTTAAACATAAACTTAAGAGCCACACTAAGCTGTGGAAACTGAAGTCCAAGACTCATTTCTCTGTGTTTAAAGGCGTTCAACTCTAGCGAAGCGTGGGCAGTGGGATGAGTACCAGAGCGGGGTCCCTGGGTGCTCTGACGGAGGACGGGGACAGGCAGCACGGGCTGGGGTCACGCTGTCCTGCCCACACAGTCACGGCACAGGGATGACACAGCAGAACAAGTGCCCCCATACAGATGCTCCTTTATTCCTAAGGTGCTGCCTTAAGGGCCCACCTGACAACAGCCTGCAATCACAGAGTCCATTAGCAACGACCTAATGATCAAGCATCTTTATGAAGTTTAACTGGTTAGTTCATTTTCTTTACTATCTTGGAGATAAATATTAACCAAACAGATCTTCTGAAGTCAAACTTCATAACAGAGCTCATTTGCAGTCCCTAAACAACACACAGTCCCAACCCCCCATGTGCTTTATTGCTCCAAATCAGTTTTGGCTTCCAAGTCCTGATCTTATCTACATGGATAGCTCTATGAAATTACCATAATTAGAAAACAGTTGTAACTATTTAATCTCATAAAGCAAACATATCCAACTCTTACTGTTTCAAAGCAACACATCCAGTAACCACTTACTGCGAACACAGCAAAAATGCGCTGGCACATAGTGTTATTCATTTTAACTGCTATAACAGTTTGCTTCATTAAGATCTCTTCTTGCACAGCTCATAAAAACAATAAACCAGTAAGACAAAAGTAAAATAAATGGTTTCAATAGGATATAGGCATAAGCTATCTCACATTTATGAACGATGACTAACAGGGAGCCTTGAACATGGAGCCCTGCCTTGAGAAAACACTGGAGGACAACTTGACTGTGCTACAGCAACAACAGAAAACACTTATGGACTCTGAGATGGAGTACACAGTGGGTTTTTTCTTACTCAAATCCTTGACAGCTTGAAATCACAGCAGGTATTAATTATATGCTGTTTTTACTGAGGAAATGCACTAGCTTAATAGCAGTGAAAGACCTGAGTGGCATTCCTTACAGGTTAAACCACAAAAACATACCTGAATATTAGTTACATCCTCTCATATAATAAATACCCACCAACTAAGAGCAAATTGGCTCTGCTTCATTACCTTTTACTAGTCTTCTACTGTTATGAAAGAACAAACAGTACATAATAATGAGTAATGAATACTTCAGAGTTGAAAACTCACTTGCCAGAGGTCAAAGATCATATACAAGATCACGTAAACACTGAATTTGCATCTACAGTAGCACAATTTTTTTTACAAAGTTCTCAACTTCTGCATCCACAAAAATAGGGAAAGGAAGCAGCTGTCAAAAGTTGGTTTTGGGGATATGGGTAATTGGGCAAGATGTTCCAACATAGTTAAGTGCAAATATAAAACTGGTGAAAAGTGTAATGTAACCCCTGGCCTCTGATCTCCAGAGGGGAGAAGTGCTCCCCCCTGTGCCGTGAGTCAAAGCTGTGCTTTGGGGATGTAAAGTCATTATTAGAGAAGGAAAAGTCTGTGAAGGGGTTACAGCTGTAAAACCTCAACACACCTGAGTGTCCATAGCTGAACATCACCTCTGGTGCATTACCATCCTGCAGCATGACCACAGCCAACAAAGTAATTATCTAGCAATTGCTACTTAAATTTTAATGTAATGTAATGGTATGCATTAAACTAAGGCCAGGAAGAGACTGGCAGTTACTGATCAGGTGTGCACAGCAGAGGTAACTCCACAACTGGCATTTGGAGCTCTTTACTGTTAATGATGCTACAGGGTCATAGAATCATAGAATGGTTTGGATTGGAAGGGACCTTAAAGCTCATCCAGTCCCAACCCCCCTGCCAGCAGCAGGGACACCTTCCACTAGACCAGGTCGCTCAAAGCCTCATCCAGCCTGGCCTTAAACACTTCCAGGGAGGAGCAGCCACAGCTTCTCTGGACAACCTGGGACACTGTCTCACCACCCTCACAGTGAAAAACTTCTTCCTAATATCTCATCTAAACCTCCCCTCTTTCAGCTTAAACCCATTTCCCCTTGTCTTGTCATTAGTAGCCCTTATGAAAAGTCCCTCCCCAGCTTTCTTGTAGCCCCTTCAGGTACTGGGAGGCCGCTAGAAGATCTCCCTGGAGCCTTCACTTTTTCAGGCTGAACAGCCCCAACTCTTTCAGCCTGTCCTCATAGGAGAGGTGCTCCAGCCCTCGGATCATCCTGGTGGCCCTTCTCTGGACTTGTTCTAACTGGTCCATGTCTTCCTTACGTTGGGGGCTCCAGAACTGGACGCAGTACTACAGGTGGGGCCTTACAAGAGCGGAGTAGAGGGGCAGAATCACCTCCCTCGACCTGCTGGACACTGGTCAGGAATGACCTGCAGGAATGACCTGCTGGTCATTCTAAATTAATTCCTTACAGATTCTTTTTTTTCTTAAACCCTTACAAAGTAATATTGGAACACTATCATCAGCCAGGTAAGCAGCTTTACTCCCTCCCTATTACTCTGTCCCTTGAGTCACTGGAGAAAGGACACCCGCAGATGGCTCCTTGCCCTGTGGCTCAGGGTGGGGCTGACACCCCTGGGTGTCCCCAGACCCACACCCATAGCAGGGCTCTGCCACGCACACAGGTCAGGGCCCCCCCAGCTCCGAGACACCCTCGCCCCCTGTTTACAGTCTCCATTGCTGTTTGGGGCTTGCATCCCATTCCAGTGGCCCTGCTTCCCAGCGTGGCTGGCATCTCTGGGGATGTCCCTCTGTCTGCCCCTGCACCTGCCTCTCAAAGGGTGAAACAGTCCTTCAAACGGGCCAAACAACTGCCCAGTCCCTGCTCCCAAACCTGCAGGTACCACAGATTTGCAAAGAAACCGCTACTGCCAGCATGTATGTACACTTACTTTTTTCAAAGTCAGAAATTAGTATTTTTCTAAGTTTCATTTACAGAAAGAGAAAACATTATTCTCTGGAGGTTTCCTCCAAAACTTGGATGAGGCACACGCATGGAAATTTTCAGTTGAAGTAGGTGGATTTTTTTTTTTTTTTTAAACAAAGTTTATGTGACAGAAACAAGTAAGAGGGGCTGAGTATGGGAAAAACACATTCCCAAGTACAAGTTATGTTTATGTACTGATGCACAATATAGAAAAAGGAACCAGTACATAAACTGGTAAGGCAGAGAGATTTATTTAAATCCCACACTGGAAAACATGAAAGCTCTGAACAATCTTCCCTGAACAGCCACTTGCTGTGCCACTGTTCCCCAAGGACACAGCACGTACAGCATCTCGGCAGCGGGGAGCACCGCGCCGCTCACCACTGCCCCGCTGCAGCGGCCCCGCCACTCGCCCACTGCCACAGGAGAAGGGCTGTCCCCACAGGGACCCGTCCTCCCCACGCCCGTCATCACCAGCAGCTGAGGAGCGAGCGGAGGGAGGTAGCGGGTGCCAGAGCTCTGCTTCCCGCCAGCACAGGATGCCGCGAGTTTCCATGATGTCAGGGCTGGGCTGGTTGCCCGCGTCCTGGCACCAGTGTGGGCATCGCTCACCCAAACCATCTGCAGCCAGGCTCTGGCTGCAAGAAACGGGCCGCAGCCCCTGCCTGGGCAGGTCCTACAGCACAGGCAGGCGTTCCTGCCCTGTTCTCAGGCTGTGGATTCAAACAGGCAAACAAAAAACCCCAAACACCCCACCTGAGCAAAAAGCAAAAAGTACCCAGCTGAAAAAGGCCCCAGATCTGAGCTCACAAAGGCTGCTTGGGTCTGTAACAGGGCGTTTCACTTAATCACCCTTTCTAGTTAAACAAACAGGATTAAATCCAACAAAATAATTAATGAACAAACCTTCTGAGTGGCTGGGTTTTTTTTGTTTTGTTTGTTTTGGTTTTTGGGTTGGTTTTTTTTTCCTTCTTCTTTCTTTAAAAAGGGTAATACAGAAAGTTTCCATGCGGCAATACCAAGATGACCTTTAGCTTTTAGGTAAACTTTTAACTTCTGTATTACTACAAATAAAGGTTCTAAATACTCTCAAACACATTTAAGCAACATGGAAACTGTATTAGGGGAAAAAACCTCTCTGCCTGCACATGTTCATCTGAAATGACCATTTGCCATGAATGCTACAAAAAAAAGATTGTTGCTAAAATTAGTAAAGATTTTCAATAGCTCCAGCTCCTCATCTCCTCTCACCCCAAACGCAAGGCCCAGTGAAGCTGAAGAAAGCACAAGGGATGGGACAGGAGAGGGTGAAAAGAAAGAGGAAAAAGCCTCAAGTAAATAAATGAACAAATTTTTTTCTCATAGGTATTTTATCCCATTACTATATTATTTATTTTTAGGGACATTTATCTTCCAACTACAGCTTCTGTCCTGGCCATTTTTATATTTTTTAACTAAGGAAAAAAAAGTAGCCTCTCATCAGACCACTTAGACTTAATTGCCATCACTTCCAAATATTCTGGTGGCCTAGAACCTATTCTGACCAGCCAATTACAAGGGCTGCCAGAAGCATTCAACTGAACCAGTGTTGTCGGCTTCATACATCACATATCCACAAAGTGCGATTGTCTCGCTACTGGGGTGTAAACCAAAGCCAAACACAGCCTGCAAATCCATAGCATTGAGAATAACTGACTACGCTACGAAGGAGAGAAGATTCTTAAAGGTTACGATCAAATTGTTTAATGAAAGAGAAGATTCAAAGATTTCATTAATATTACTAGAAAAGACAAATATGCTGGATGAAAACCGGTGAATTGTTTAGTAATCCTAGGGGCAGAGTGGTTAACGTTTTAAGGGCATCACAGTACAGCTTCACTGACACATGCACTGATAGACTGACTGCTGCAAATCAGACAGCAATTACATTAAGTCTGTGATTATGGTCCATCTCAGAAAATTGTGCTTCCTATTTTAACATCAATTCCATCTATAGCACACTGGAAGTTGTTCTAAATAATCTTTTCCTTTCAACCACATTTGAAGCAAAGTAGTTGACCCATTTTTAGGTTTGAAGTCAGATACCATGCAAGATTTCACGATGACATAGGAGACTCTGCCTTTTCAAGCAAAGATGTTTTCAACAGAATCAGCTGTGACCAGCAACTGGAAAGGGACTTTGTGAGTAAAGCTCAAGAGAGAGCTATTGAGCTTGGAATAAATGGAATAAGTATACCTATCCTAAGGCTTTAATCACATTCTAACACTACATGCAACCCATCTGCAGGGCACACGCAGATACCAATCTGCTCTTTATGGGGTCAGCAATCACAGCAAGACACTGTGCAGGAACTCAAGTGCAGAAGACCCTGCAGCAGCACCAGCACAAACCTCACCCAGCCAAGCTGGTCCTGCTGCAGCGTTTTACCTGCGCCACGGGACACCCGGCATGTTTGTGCGGCTTCACTGGGGATGGCCTTACACCCACCGTACTCCAGCTTACACACAGATCCATATTATGAGTAGGTATGTGCCCCTCTACAGCAGCAGTGCTGCACGCAGGAAAAACTAGATTTCTGTAATGTCTACAGCTATTGATGGGTATTTAATAATTTCCAAAATCTAAACGGTTTCCTTGCACAAAGAAGAAAGATTGCAAAAACGAACAAAGAAATAATTTAATCTGCTATTGCAAGTTCTAACCTAGTCCCCACCCCCAAATCAAAGCACGTGTTAGGTAGCAAGTAAGCGTAACTGCTCACCCTCCCTTCCAACTCCAAGCTTAACGAGTAAAAAAGTGACTTCTCAGATGGCAGCCAGCTCACCAAGTGCTCCTTCTCCTCTCAAGGAGGAAAGCACAGCACAGTTTGTACCTTCTCTACTCCAGAGGTAAGACAGGGCTGCAGGAGATCACTGCGTGGCCTTGGCCAGCCTCAATAATGACACTTTCCCATTCTTCACCAAAAAGTGTGGTTCTCCAGTAGACGGGAGGCCCTTCACCTTTCAAGGCTTTGCAGTCCTAAATTAAGCCACCGAGGAGGTGTCAGCTCTGGCTTCAGCTTCCCATGGTCCCACCGCTCCCAGGCTGTGCCGCAGCAGGACACAGTGGTGTCTGCCCACCAGCACCTTCCCAGACCCCAAACCCACGCCCAGGGCGGGCAGGTTGAGAAGGGGATGGCAGGAGCAGGGGGTTACAGGTACAGGTACAGCCAAGGAGGGCTGGGAACTGGCACAGGATGGAACCCCTTGACCAGCACCTGTCTGGAGGGACCTGACTTTCAAAACACTACAGATCAAGGAGAAATACTCCTGGCCACCTTCTTCATGTTTACAAATTAAACAATTAGCTCAGCAATGGTAAGTCAAGAGGCAGTAAGATGCAAAATTTGATAACTATAGGGGAAAAAAAGTCTGCTGGGCCAATTCTCAAATTGCCATATTTTGAGACTGCCAGGTCCTGAAGCTTAGCTTTTGGAAACAAATTAAACAAAGTTTCCTATAGCAGAGGTATTTTTCTGGCTTCACAGAGGAAAGTTGAAAACACAAATTCAAGAAATTCTAGAGCCACGCACACAAATCACAACTTCATATACCGTGTGCTCCTTATGAAGAGTATCACTACTTGGCAACAGATACTGACAAAAATTTGCCTTTCAAACACTCACCACCTGAACCTACATCAAGCCAGAGGCAGAAGGCTCAGGGAGGTTGAATCTCTAAGTTGCCATCACACAAGCACACATTATTCACACGCTGCCTTTGGGAGGGGGATGGAGCACGGGGAGGAAAGGAGGAACATGGGAGGAGAGCTGGCATTTCTTTCTTTCTGCTTTATAGGTAATTTTAAATACACTAACTTTAAAGTTAACATTGTGATCCACAGAAGAGAAGGATCATGACATTCCTCAATCATATGGTGAATGTTTTTGATGATACTGTGTTTTAAATTAGATGATGTACTTTGATCAGCTTGTTAAGCTTTCACAGACAGGTGGATGGATCTCTCGGAAGCCTTTTCTTGCTCCTAAAGCATCTCACTCCTTGAGCACTACTAGAAATGCTGACCTTCTACTGCTGTTTTTTTGCAGAAGTTGGCTGGCTTTAATCCTTCTTGATTATCTATGTGTAATGAGAATACAAAACCCACAGCTTATAAGGAAAAGCGCGAGTGAAGCCCCATAACACCGTCCCACATGACATCCTTGTCTCC